>NW_028318861.1:300000-415000 GCF_062004578.1 Staurois parvus | reverse complement strand
GAGAGATAGATGTGTGTGTGTGTGTGTGTGTGTGTGTGTGTGTGTGTGTGTGTGTGTGTGTGTGTGTATATATATATATATATATATGTGTGTGTGTGTGTGTGTGTGTTTTTAATTAATTTTTAAAGTGTTCACTATAGCTGGTCTCCCATAGTACACAGAAATGCAATTATTTTAGTAAATATAAACTGCTAAATACCTTTTCTCGTCAGCAGTATGTACAGTAGCAGTCTTGTGTCTTCTATCTGTATCCAGTTGAGCACTGGTTAAAGCTTGTAGGAGTTTTCATTCTGCTCTGCCTGTCCTATGAGGCTGCATAACCCGTGACCCTCTGCCTGGACATTACTGATTGGCCCTGTGTTGATCACCTGCACTCGCCCAAAGAAAAAAAAAAAACCTCTCTAGCAATACACACTAAACTTAGCATGTGCAGAGTGACCCACAAAGCTCTGTACTATCAGCAGATGGGTTGGGGACAGTAGAAGGGTAGGATCAGAGAACACAGGATCAAACAGCCTTTTTACACAATGCAGATGATTAACCCCTTAGGTTCCACAGTGAGTATAACAAGCATGCTTTACAGCATATACAGACTGATTTTACTGTTGTGGGTTTAGTAACATTTTAAATCCTATTTGAAGTCTCTATTTATTACTATAATTGTACAGTTGGCCTTATGTTGTAAAGCGCTGTGTAAACTGTTGGCGCTATATAAATCCTGTATTATAATAATAATGCCGTCAGACTGTATATACAGTAGTAAATACTCTGTATTTTTAGGGATTTTTTTTTTTTATAGTTTTCCAGTGCTGCATACTCTGTGCTGGGTGCACCTTAGAGAGTCAGACTGCTGTTCTCATTCACAGAAGCCCATCACCTCCCCTTGCACATGGCTGCATTCAGCAGTGTTACTCAAGGAGTTGGAGCACTTTCTAGAGCAGCCTTTCTCAACTAGGGTGCCCAGAGGTTTCTTCAGGGGTGCCTTGGCAAAATGTATAAAAGTTGTCCAAAATTATGTATACAAGCCAGCAGGTGGAACAAGCCTGCCTTTTAACCACTAGCCTACAGGGCACTTATATCCCCTTTCTGCCCAGGCCAATTTCCAGCTCTCAGCGCTGTCACACTTTGAATGACAATTGCGCAGTCATGCAACACTATACCCGTATGAAATTTTTATCATTTTTTTTGTGACAGAGCTTTATTTTGGTAGTATTTAATCACCTCTGGGTTTTTTATTTTTTCTTAAACCAAAAACCACTAAAAATTTTGAAAAAAAAAACAGTTTTTGTTATAAAATTTTGTAAATAAGTGATTTTCTCCTTCACTGATGTGCGCTAATGAGGCTGTAGTGATGGCCACTGATAAGATGCACTGATGGACACTGATAGGTGGCACTCATGGGCACTGATGAGAAGGCACTGGTAGGTGGCATTGACAGGCATCACTGATGGGCACTGAAAGGCAGCACTGATATATGGCACTGTTAGGCGGCACTGACTGGCAGCACTGATAGGTGGCACTGATTGGCACTGATGGGTGACACTGAAAGGCAGCTCAGATGGGCACTGATGTGCACTGGTAGGCACTGATATGTGGCATTGATGTAGCACTGATGGGCACTGGCAGGTGGCACTGATGGACACTGACAGGTGGCACTTCTGGGGCCACACTGATCATCAGGGCACACTGATCATCAATGCCCTGATGATCAGTGTACCTGTCCCCTCCGCAGAAAGCCGATTACTGGCTCTCCTCTCGAGCTGTCAGCGTGACAGCTCGAGAGGAGAGAAATGCCGATAACCGGCATTTCCCTGTTTTACATGTGATCAGCTGTGATTGGACACAGCTCATCACATGACCGAGCCGACATCTTCGGCTCTTTCCGTGGATCGGTGATCCGCTGTGTCCGAGGGACACAGCGCACCGCCGATCGCCGCGCTGCACGCTCCCTGAGCCGCGCATGCATGGTGAGAATGGAAGGACGTCATATGACGTCCTATCAAAATGAGAGAACCACCTTCCGCCCGTCATTGGACTATATGGCGGGCGGGAGGTGGTTAATAACACAAAATCGCAGGTTTTCATTGTGCACCATTATGACCTTCTACCCGTCAGCTGCCTGCACAACGTCCTAGTTTGACCCTTTCCTGCCCCTCTCCATCAGTGCTGGGGTCACCTTAGCTCAGTAATGGAGAAAAACTGAGGAAGAAGAGAAACCTAGGAATACTAATCAGTACCAATGTGCAAAAGTGTATTTGCTTTGGAAGAATAAATCACCTCTAATGTTGGGTGTCCTACATGTGTGGATGTTTCTGCATTATATTAAACGTTTGGAATAGTCTTTCACATTTTAGAATGGGGTGCCTCAAGACTCTCCATGATTTTAAAGGGTGCCTCAGGACTGTCTAACTTTTAAAGGGTGCCTTGAATGACAAAAAGGTTGAGAAACACTGGTCTGGAGCAGTATGCAGGGGAGCTTGTAGGTCCACTGGAGACATAGGCCACTGCTCGTGGGAGAGAGCAGCAGTCCAACTCTCCAAGGTGCTCTACTGTATGTGGAGCCTTATTGCATTCTAGTAATATGCAGGCTTTGATGCGTTGAAGCCTGTGGTCACTATGACAGCAAGACATTTTCTGATAATGTTTGAGATCAGCCTCCTTCCTAGCAAACTACCAAGCTGCTTTTATTTATGTGATTCTGGAACCCATATTAAAATTAGTGTCAGATTCATTCCTCATCGGCGTTCCATTTTGGAGTGGTTTTGATTCTTTTGTCAGTTAGATTACAGTCATGCGTCAGCAGTTTGAATTGCCTGTTTGTGCAATGTTAAAAGAGCATGACTAACATTCTTATGATTTTCATTACAATATACATTACCTCAAAAGAGTAGCATGGTCTGTTGATTTCAGGTTTCTGCTTTCCGTACCTTTCTGCTGGTGATGTGTATCTGTGGGTAAAGATAAAAGAAATGTTTGCAGAAAGATGAGGAGGACAAAATGTCTTATTAAACGTAAATAGGATGGGACTGAAGCAGATGTGATCAGAGGGCAATGTAGCTATTCAGAAGATACATAAAAGTTTACTACAAAGGATCATAAACTGCTGCAAGCAAACTTGACACGACTTGATATTTCACGTTTGGGAATTAAGCGGAACTACTCTATACTATTCTTTCCTCTGGCAATGTGATGCCTGTTTGGTCCAATGCTGGCATTGACGACATTGCCTTGTTGTCTTCTGGGTTTTGTTGTCTTCTGGGTTTGAATATTTGGCCATGTTTATTATCTTTGCCCAGTCATCTTTTAGTTTTGGATATTTGGCCATCTTGATTGACAGACTTTGCCACAATTGCATACAGTAGCTCCAGAGCATGCATTGGAGTTAGTTTATCCCTGAAAATGCCAAAATTGTACATTGCGAACAGGCGGATAAGAACCTTTTATTGCACAAGGGACATGGTATATCATCTTCTGCAATAAAATGTATGCTTGTTTGCAAATTGATTTGTTTGGTAAATTTCAATGTTAAGGCTTAGTTCACACTAGCTTTGAAAGCAGGCGCTTGAGGGACGATTTTAACGCTCCTCAAACGCCTATGGAAATGATACTATGGGCGGCACACAGTGCTGTTCACATTATCAAAACATGAAGTGTTAGTGTGGCATCTCTTCAAAATTGAGTTGAAGCCTTTCAACGCCTCCCATTCAAGGTTATGGTGACGCTCCTCAAACACCTGGCAGATGTTTGCGGGGTGTTTCCAAGGCGATTGCAGGGCGTTAATACCATTAGAGGTTTATAGGCATTTGTACTGTGGTTTTAACGCTTGTAAAACACCTATAAAATGCCTCAAAACCGCACATAGAGCATTTGGGGAACATTTTTTTAAAGCTTTTAGAACGCGCATACTGAAGCTCATTAATGCCTGTCTAACGCTATAGGGGCGTTTTTGAAGAGTTAGAAATTGTCATGTGTGAACAAGCCCTAAGAGAGGCCTTTTCTCCTTGTTTTTGTGATGAGCTGGATATGTATAGGAGATTTAATTGAAAATTACTTAATTTGAATGTCTACACTCAGTCTACCACAGGTTCCTCTCCTGTAGTGAAATCGCTTTCTCTTAATTCCACTGTACAGTGTGCTGTAGAAACTGCCGCAAGTAGATAGAGCTTTTTTCAGGCTGGAGGATGTCCAACTTCATCCAGTTTTTAGTCATTGAGGTCTCAATCCCACACATGGGCATTACCTAGGGTAGTCCTCGTGCAAATGCAGCCTGCCTAGAAACACCAAATCCCTCCAGACTGGCATCCACCCATCAACACATTTTGACTTTGCATTACTCCACCAAGGAGCCAACCTACCCTTACAGCACAACTGGGGGCTCTTGAGAGTATGGGTTCTGTGATGTTTTTAGGAAGCTATGTATGGCATCCTTCTGGCCCCTCCCAACAACCATGATTTTCCTGTGTTGCATACAGAAATACAGAGACCCTGTGATGATGTCACTGGGTTTAAAGGAAGGTATACAAAATTTTACCAAGTTTTATTTCAAAATTACATTAGCTTGTTATTGGGGTGGGAGGAACCCGCAAAAGCAAAATATAATCAGATAAAACTTCAGCTTTAATATCCACAACTTTGTAGCATACAGTTCCCTGGTGGCAGACAAAGCCACCAAAAGGAACCTATTCAAAAACCGTTTTGGGGCCCTATTGAACTACTGCCTACACACAAACACTGGTTTGCTATGCATAGATAGATAGCTAGACTAGATAATTGATAGATGCAGATGAAGAGTGACCTTTGCAATACCCTGAACCAGGGGCGGACTGACAACTCATGGGGCCCCCGGGCAATAGGGGATCATGGGGCCCCTGTGTCCTTGCCCAAACTCAAAAAAGCCTATGAAAAAGGTACCAGGGGCATCTCATGGGGCCCCCTACTGACCCCGGGCCCTCAGGCAGTGCCTGAGTTTCCAAATGGTCTGTCCGCCCCTGCCCTGAACTCTCTTATACATACTGTGCAACAGTAAACACTCGCTTTCAATTCCATTTCAAATGATGGCACATGGAACAGCAGTATTGTGCATGTCCCAGTGCCAGTCAAGCAGGTATATAAGAGGAGGTTCCCTCTACCTAACATCACACCCAATAGCATATCATGAACAATGCCTCCAGTTCCTTACCTGCCTTCGAAATAAACAATATCTAGGTATACATGACAGTAGGCGTTGGCCCAGCCCACCCACATCTAATATAAGAATGTTCCTAATTTCAACAGGCTCCTTTGTGAAGCTCCGTAAGCACAAATGGCTTGTCCACACTAACTTCCCAACTTTCTCAATGATTGTGGGACGTGTCCTAAACTCTGCTTGATGCAATGGTTGTCTTTTACCAGAATATAATGGGTTTCTAAAAATAGAGATGATATCAAACCATGAAAGGCTGGTCATGGATAGCAGGTATCTTTCCATTCTTGGTAGCATTGCTCCAGCACTGGTAACAAGAATTGCACTTTATCTTTCCTTCTCTGCCCACATGGAAATTATGCAACAATCTCCATATGCATACTGAATGTCAGAATTGCTCATTTTATGCCCTGTAGTGGAAACCTGAGTAAACCATTTGGCTCAAAAGAAAAGGTTCAAAATTGGTGGCGTTTTGTTTTTCGGATTCTTTGCTTAACCTTGTTTGATATTTTTCCAGCTTTGTTTTCTAGTTTGAATACTAGTAGCTGGATGGACCTACCATGAGCTGTAGTTCATTAGTAGAGCTTCCAGAATTTGTCTGCAGAAAGATTTCGCATTGGATAAACTATTTACAGAATGTTACACTTCCTTGAAATCTTATAACCTAATAATGGGTGTTTCCTCACACACAATTTCTGACGTGCTGTCAGAGAGGAAATCTCTTTTCCATGCAAAGTATATGCTTTCTCTGTAACTGAACCTCTTTAATGAGATGATTGTAAATGCCATAACATTTCCTGTAGTCCTAGGATTAACTAAGTAAGGCTCCAGTGTTCTACGTGGCATATCTGCCTTCTTGTCGTAGGTCATTGTTCCAAAGCAGTAGTTTTGCTGTATTTTCAGGTTACTAAATCATGTTTGGTAGATTGCTGAATGTAATACGGACTTTAACTCTCAAATTAACATTGGAATTGGAATGCTCCTCATTTAAAATGTAATTTGGCTAAAACCTGTGTTTCTGTTTTGGATGGATGCCAATGGTTAGACACATATAATAGATTAGGAGGAGCTAACCTCACACTACAGCGCTAGTGTAGGTCCATGTGCAGGTACATAAGAAAGGCTTATAGGAATCTCCAATCCAGTCTGATCACATGATAACCCCTCTGTCCGCCAGCGGCAGCTGCTGCTGAAGGAAGAGAGTGCACAACAATAGCTGCTAATGCCTGGCAGTGGTGATCTCACCTATAGGGTCCCATGGGCCATCCATGGTCAGAACTCCCTTCTCTCCCCTGCAGTTGCTGCTGGCTGACACATGGGAGCTGGATCACATGACCGGACCAGAGAGGCCTGAAAATAGGTAAGTATATACTGGACATCTTTCCTACACAGGTTAGTCAGCTTAGGTGTTAGGAGGACAGAGGGAGCATTGTTAAGATTAGCTAGGTATCGCTTGGAATTCCACTTTAAATGTTTGTGGAACTTTAAGTAGATATGCAGCAGTAAGATTTTTTTCACTAACCACCTCCACCCCTCCTTTATCCCTCCTTTTTTTATATTTTGGTCATATAAGTATGGGTCTGTGGGTGTATGAGTAGGGATTTGGGTCTGACATTACATATAAGCTGGGTCTCTACTGGAGGGATAAACAAAACACAATGGCATCTGATGTCTGTTGGAAGTTTCCTTCTGGTTACTATGACCATTATGAAGCAAAGCAATCCTGTAAAGTAACTGAAGAATCCAGATAAAACATTGAAGCCTGTTCAAGGGGGCTTTCAGCAGGTGCATGCTATTGGGAACTCTGTGCCGAGATCTCAGTGTAAAAGATGTAATATATTGATTGGTGATCAAAATATTCACTGCCAACCTTGGTGTCTATTTGTAAATTCCTAAGTCGACCTTATGTTAGAAGGATCTCAGGGATGCAAGTCATGTTTTATATGAAACGGTAGTAAAACTGACTACTTATATAAGTAACACTGCAGATTTTTTATTGCTTTTTCCAAGCAGATTCTTCAGTTCAGGTGTCAAAAACATACTCCAGCATTGATAGCCACACTAGTAACTCAGTCACCTTTATCCAAACACATTGGAATTTCAATTTTATACGAACATGATGACAGTTGTGAAGGTCTGGGAAATTTATAAAAAACTAAAATTTGCTGAAGAAGTTGCTTGGACTAATAGTGAAATATTTTCAAGCTACAGAACAAGTTCAATTGAAAGTTGTAGTCGGCCTTAAAATTAGCGTATGGCCCCTCCCCATCCCATCCCCACCAGATAGGTAGGCATTGATCTAGGAGAGGTTAAAGTAGAGAAATGGAACAAAGAATCAAATCATTGGCTCAAGTATGGGGGCCACTTGTTCACTGTTGCTGGTGTCGCACTGGTAGAAGTGATGAATGTATGCCCAAGAAACAGCGTTGAGGAGACTGTGGCTTAGAGTCAATATAAACCTCACATTGTCTTTATTAAAGTAAAAAAATGTATCCCACCGTGCAGAGCAATGATATCCCTAGGCTGTAAGGTGGAATGCCCGCTCACCTGCATCCCCAGGCCAGGAAGAGATGCTTCTCCTCCATGTGTTCCTGGACTGGCCGGGGATCGTGCACTCCGGAAGTGACGTCACTGTGACCTGGAAGGAAGTGGAACTGGAGCTCCTGGAGTGGAATGCAAGCTCGGCTGGTAACTACAGCGCGTTTCGTGCGCAAGCGCTTTGTCAAGTCTCTCTTGAGACTTGACAAAGAGCATGCGCACGAAACGCGCTGTGGTTACCAGCCAAGCTTGCGTGTTACTTCCAGAGCGCCGCAATCCCTGGCCGGTCCAGGATCACATTGAGGAGAGTCATCTCTTCCCGGCCCAGGGACGCAGGTGAGCGGGCATTCCACCTTACAGCCTGGGGACATCATTGCTCTGCACGTTGGGATACATTTTATTAATTTGTTTAATAAAGACATACATCTATGTGAGGTTTATATTAACTCTAAGCCACAGTCTTCTTTGCGCTGTTTCTTGGGCATAAAGTAGAGAAATACTTACCTTATTCCTCACTGTCCTCCATTATCGCAATTTGAGTCTGCATTTGATATCCTCTCATACAATGCAGCACTGCTGGACCTGTATTGTATGTAATGATGTCGGAAAGGAGGTGGTCAAGCGAAACCGCCTTTTAAAAACCGTTGTACAGGGGGAGGAGTACTTTGAATCTCCTCTAGTTTGAACTAGATAAAATGACAGATGACGTGTTTTTTTTTTTTTTTTTTCTTTTCTTTCAATGGCCTTTTGGAGTTCATCTTTAATAATGTGTTAAGAATCCTGCATGCTTCTTTGGCAGTAATAGCCTATTATTCTCACACTATTTTTCAGGAATGACGTGTTCTCATGAGAAGCATCCTTCTTTCTAAAGATCTCTGCAAGAAGGTCCTGAGTGATGTAGAAGGTAGGTGAGACTACAGCACTATCTTCCGCGACTTGGACTATTGTGCAACAGACTTTATAGCTTGTTAATTAGGTAATAAACATCATTTCAAAGCACTCATCTTAAGTCTTTGCCTCAGGAGCTGCATGCTGAGTAGACCTGCTGTATCTTGCTTTGGCCTGGCTGTGGATTAAGCTGTGGGTAATGACAGGGTCTTCTACATCCACAGTACAGTTTAATTCCAGCACCATGTCCAGGAACTGCCCTCACTGCTCTTCATTTTAATGTACTGGGAACAGCTCCAATAGTCATCCCAGGGGCACCTCTATGACATGCCAAACCACCTTCGCCGATACCTCTGTGGTTGGAAGTGCTATGGCTAGGTTCCAGTGAGCTTCTTGGTAAGCATACTATTGGGTTACCACAAAAATACAATTAGAAGAAAGGGGTTAAGGTTTTCAATGTTGCCTTGACTAAACATATTAATGGACCACAGCCTGCCCACTATCCAAGTAGATACATAATTGTACAACTATTCCCTGAATATCCATCTCCTTTATTCCTTTTATTGAATATATCTCTATTGCATATCTACTGCATTAAAATACTTTTTCCCAGTAGACAAAAACAAAATGTTTAATGTGTTTTTGGATTGTATACTACATTGTAGACTATTCTATTACTGATGCAGTCTTTAGATATGATAGTTCCAGGTGACCTCAGCATGATAAGACAAGATGGCATTGTTCCATGTTCTTCAGTAACTCAACTATTTCCTGCAATACTTTTGGGCTTCTTATTTATTTATAGATTTATTCCATGAATTGACTGCCTGTTGTACTTAGAAGACAGGTACACTTTGTTTATCAAGCAGAAAATCCCAAAATATTTTCACAGTCATGAAAAATTGTATTTCAACCTGCAATGCATGATAGGACTTTATTTCATAAACTGGAGAGTTTTGCCTCTTTATACCTTTATGGTGAACTTTATATGCTTACACAAAAAAAAGCATTGGTTCTAGGCTTGTATAACTGCGCTGCTCAGTCACATGCTTAGAGGCATCTTAAAATATATGCATTTAGGAACCTTAATATTTGGACTTTTAATTATTTGTACATATTGAAAGGCAGATGGATACAGTGCTTTGAAAAAGTATTCATACCCCTTGAAATTTTCCACATTTAGTTATGTTACCACCAAAAACATAAATGTATTGTACTGGGATTTTTTTTACAAATAAATACGTGAAAAGTGTGGCATGCATTTGTATTCAGCCCCCTGAGTCAATACTTTGTAGAAGCACTTTTTGCTCAATTCAGCTGCAAGTCTTTTTGGGTATGTCTCCACCAGCTTTGCAGATCTACAGCCTGGGGACATCATTTGCTCATTCTTTTGCTCTGACTGTATGTTTAGGGTCGTCCTGCTGTAAGGTGAACCTTTGCCCCAGTCTCAAGTCTTTTGCAGACTCTTAAGAGGTTTTCTTCTAAAATTGCTCTGTATTTGGCTCCATCCATCAACTCATCAACTCTGACCAGCTTCCCTGTCCCTGCTGAAGAAAAGAATCCCTACACCATGATTCTGCCACCTACATGTTTCATGGTGGGGATGGTGTGTTCAGGGTGATGTGCAGTGTTAGTTTTCTACCATACATAGCGTTTTGCTTTTAAGCCAAAAAGTAAAATTTTGGTCTCATCTGACCAGAGCACCTTCTTCCACATGTTTGCTGTTTCTCACAAACTGCAAACGGGACTTCTCATGGCTTTCTTCAAACAATGGCTTTCTTATTGCCACTCTTCCAGAAAGGCCAGATTTGTGGAGTGCATAACTAATAGTTGTCCTGTGGACAGATTCTCCCACCTGAGCTATGGATCTCTGCAGCTCCTCAAAAGTTACCATGGTCCTCTTGGCTGCTTCTCTGATTAATGCACTCCTTGTCCAACCTGTCAGTTTAGGTGAATGGCCATATCTTGGTAGGTTTTGCAGTTATGCCATACTCTTTCACTTTTCGGATGATGGATTGAACAGTGCTTCATGAGATGTTCAAAACTTGGGAAATTTTTGTTATAACCAAACTCTGCTTTAAACTTCTCCACAACTTTATCCCTGACCTGTCTGGTGTGTTCCTTGGCCATCATGATGCTGTTTGTTCACTAAAGTTCTCTTAACAAAACTCTGAGGGTTTCACAGAACAGCTGTATTTATACTGAGATTAAATTACACCCAGGTGGACTCACATTAAAGAGGGCTGAATACAAATGCACTCCACACTTTTCAGATATTTATTTGTAAATTTGAAAACCATTTATCATTTTCCTTCCACTTCACAGTTATGTGTCACTTTGTGTTGGTCTATCACATAAAATCCCATTAAAATATATTTACGTTTTTGGTTGTAAAATGACAAATTGTGGAAAATTTCGAAGGGGTATGAATACTTTTTCAAGGCACTGTAGATAGATTGATTTTTGCTCAAAAGCTTGCATACCCTTTTAAAGAAAACTTGAGCGAGCAGGCAAAACACTTTTCTTTTATTTCCTACGGGTTTCATATTCAACTGTAGGTCATAATAGAATGGCATAATCACAAAACAAAACATGGCACTGACCTTATTGATGGGGGAATGCCTCCCGCATCACCATTGTTTTCTGCCAGCAAGGAGCCTTCCTGGCTGGGAGAACACGATTAGTTGTCACATGCTAAAAATCCGACAGTCAGTCAACGGAATGACTTGGGTACAATCAGCCTGCCCGTAGATGGATCAAATCTCAGCCAATCCCTGCTGAACTGACTGAGATTAGATCCCTCTATGGCCGGCTTTAGTCTGCAGACAGGTAGTAGTTTTACAAGTGGTCTTGGATTCATCTTTTTCTTACAAACATACAAACGAAAATTCACATCAGTACAATAATTAATTAATGTAATTTACATAGTATCTAGGAAAGAATCCAGGCCTTTTTTAAAGCAATCTACTGAGCTAGCCAGAACCAACTCTTGAGGGAGTCTATTCCACATTTCACAGCCTTTACTGTGAAGAAACCTTTCCGTATTTGCAGATTAAATCTCTTTTCCTCCAGACATTAAGAGTGCCCCCTTGTCCTCTGTGATTACCTCAGGGTGAATAACTCTACACCGAGTTCACTATATGAACCACTGAAGTATTATACATGTTGATCATATTCCCCTTAATCTCCTCTTCTCAAGAGAGAATAAATTCAGTTCCTCTAATCTTTCCTCATAACTGAGCTCCTCCATGCCTCTTATCAGTTTGGTTGCCCTTCTCTGTACTTCAGTTCCCCAATATTCTTTTTGTGAATTGGTGCCCAAAACTGAACTGCATATTCCAGATGAGGTATTACTAATGATTTGTACCGGGGTAATATGATATCTCTTGGAGTCTATACCTCTTTTAATACAAGAGACGATTTTGCTCTCTTTAGAAGCCGCAGCTTGGCATTGCATGCCATTATTAAGCTTGTGATCTACCAGAACCCCCAGATCCTTCTCCACCATTGATTCCCCCAGTTGTACTCCCCCTAGTATGTATGATGCATGCATATTCTTAGTCCCCAAGTGCATAACCTTACATTTATCAACATTAAACCTCATTTGCCACATAGTTGCCCAATTACACAGTGCATTGAGGTCGGCTTGTAGGTTGGAGACATCCTGTAAGGACGTTATTTGAAAATACTTCTAAAAAGTTTGCATTTAACTTTCAATTTTGGAGTGAATAGACTTTCCCAAATGAACACCATATTCTCTGTTTTTTTTCATTCATTCAAGAAATAAATTTCCATTCTGCTCCTTTGTTTTTGACCACAGTGATGAGAAACTTCGAAGGTTGATTTGACTCCACTAATTTTTGTAATTACAGGTTGATCTGACTCTACTAACTTTCTACTAGTGTATGTTCATTCCCACAGTTATTTACTATGGTAAAATGCATAGTTGTTACACAAGATATCTCCTACAGCAGTGGTCTACAAACTGCGGCCTGGGGGCCAGATGCAGACCTTTACTTGCTTTTATCCAGCTTTTTTAGGCAATATTTCATCCTCTGACACCAGCAATGGGGCAAATTCCCCCTTGACACCAACAGTGGGGCACAGTTCCTCCCACTGACACCAACAATAAGGCACAGTTCCTCTCACTGACACTAATGATGGGGCATTGTTTAATTTCACTGATATCCAGACATTTTCTACTACTAATGGTCGCAGTCCGGTCTGAAGGACCGTAAATTGGCCCTTTGTTTAGAAGGTTTGGAGACCCTTGTGCTACAGGATGCCTGTGCTGACAGGAATATATGTACTTTGCAATTTCTTACCACCCTCAGAAACAATTGAGTACTGACGTGATACTTTTTTTATTTGCACGAACATACAATTTTGAGGACAAGCTTTCGGGGAATGTCCCATTCTTCAAGGTCCAGGCAGTACTACTTCACAAAGTTTTAGCAGAATGTTAGAAGAGATGTGGGGGATGAAAAAACGCAACTCTTACCACCCTTAGAAAACTTTAGCTATCTGGCTGCCCCAATCCAACTTTTATACCTTTTTTGAACTGTAACAAGTATGCAACCAGAAGTCTGATGTCCGATCTGCATGCTTGTTCAGAGTTGGTTCCTCAAAATTATTGAAGGCACTAGATCAGCAAGGCAGGTAGCTTTAGAAGGAGTGGTAAGCAATGGCAGCTTCCATATTTCTCTCAGTACAGGTTTCCTTTAAAGTATAAATAATTTATAGTCTAAAACTTCAGGGTTATGTAGGGTTCAGAATCAGACCAGGTAAAGCATCCTCTGTGACAGACAGTACAAATCATAGAAGGCCGACACATTAAAGCCCATTTACTGCTGATGAGAGAAGACGCCTACTAGGTGGGATTGATGTGTGAGCAGAATTTTTCCTGACCTGATAATAACCACAGAGCAATATGATAGCTTTGTTTGTCCAGTCGGACATGGAGCCGCTGGTAATGTGTTTTGGCCGCAGTCACTGAGGGGGGTTTTCTCAGGGCGACCCTATGTCTCATCGTCTTTTGTTTTGTTTTGTTTTTTTGCCTGGTAGGATGTGATTGAGAACACATTAGTCTCTTGTTTTATGGCTCGTATTCAGATGTAACAAATGCAAAGAAAAGATTTGTCAGATTCGTTAGCCCTCATCTCATATAACCAGCAAAAGGAACCTTAGTAATATCCTAATAGTTGCATATGTTCACGAGCCTGTGAGTATTTCTGCAAATGGTAATATTACAAATACAGTAGATGAATACATAATGGTATTAAAGGGTGTTGCATTTTTAGCCAAGGCAATACCTTCAAATATTGGCAGCAACAGCTTGAACAGTCTGAGAGAATATCCAGTTCTCTTGCTTGTGATTACAACAATCTGATTTGTCATCAGCACAGCAGCCTATAGAGACACTTTCTTATTCGTATCCCAACTCTGCACCTTCTTCCTCTGGTGATTAAATCGGTGACCAGAGATTAACAAGTATTGAATAAATAAGGCTGCTGTTGCTTTGTGATGCAGTCATTCTAACACAGGGAATGTGCTCGCAGGAGGGAAGTACAAAAAATGTCCTCACCAGTGTGCCTCTGCTCCTTCACTGTCCAGTCAGATTGCGACAGGTTTTGATAGCTGTATTGCAGTCTGCAGACAGATCAAGGACATTACTGATGTACAGTGTATATATTTAAACTAGCTTTAAACGGTTAGTATTTGTTTCTAACAGCAAGCGTTGCTGTTGGGTATTAAGCGCACATGTATGCAGGGGCATTAAAGTCCAAGGAATTGCTAAAGTGTTTTTGACCCTACCTTCATTGTTGGTCATATCACATGGTCTCTGTGCATCAATGGGATATACAGGGGTTAGACTAAATTTATGGAAATACCAGGTAAAAAAAAGAAAATTTGCTACCTAATATGTTGGTGGACCGCCTTTGGTATCCAGGACGGCCTGAATTCTCCTGAGAATTGACAGATATATTTCTTGGATGATGGTTAATGGAATCTGATACCACTCTGCATGCAAAAATCGTTCCAGTTCTTGCTGGAGGCGGAAAAGGAGCCTGAACCTTGTTTTCCAAAATTGACCATAGTGGCTCTATGATTTAGAGGTCTGGCGACTGTGGCACCCAGGGAAGATGCAAAACTTTGTCTGCATGCTCGTCAGACCATGATTTGACAACACCATCTGTGTGAATCTGAGCATTATAGTCTTGGTAAATGGCACTGTCTTCAGGAAACCGTGTCTGCACACTCGGGTGCACATGGTCAGCCAGAAATTGTACATAGTCGCTGGCAGTGACTCTACCTTTCAAGGTGATGATGGGTGGCCTGCAAAATACCAAGATATGGCTGCCCAAACCACAATTGCGCTGCCACCATGCTTTACCATTGGCACAAGACAGTCCTGGTTGCAAGCTTGAGACAGTGTTCACCACACGTAAACACGTCTGTTGATTGGGAACAGTGTGAAGCTTGATTCATCAGACCATATTACAGTCTTCCATTGATCGATAGTCCACAATTTATGGATGTTGCACCACTTTCTCCTTGTCTGAGCATTAATATCAGTCACTAGTGGTTTGGCAATTGCAACTTGCCCATGATTGTTGTGCTTATGAAATTCCCTTCACATAGTTTTTGTGGACACGGTGCTTTGGAAGACTGAGATTGAGCTCTACAGTCCCTTTTGCAGCAGTTGTTTTTTTATTCTGGGTCACAATCCTGCGCAATGTCCTTTTTGTCTCTTTGGTCAGTTCACCTTGTTGACCATGCTTATGCTGATCAGATGACCTCTTCCCAGAAACTGTATATGTCATTGTGACCTTTCATACTGTACCTCGTGACATGGCAAATTAATTGGCAACTTCAGTCACAGAGGATCCAGCTAAGCGGCACCAACAATTTGCCCTCCTTGTTAAAGCTCAGTAAGCTCTGATATGACCCCGTATTACTAGCAGCACACGCAGTGAATGATGATAGTGAGGCTTCCCACCTGTTAGCTAGGTGTCTCATCACACAGCCGAAGCAAAAGAATGTTACATCTCTTCAGTTTTCAAAGGAAAACATGTTGTCACTTTCACACCTACTAATTATGTAGTGTTTCCATGTTTTTGTCCAATCCATGTATATCTGGGAACTGATGTATATTTTACTATTGAAGGAATATTGTTAGCCATTTCATACAGTTGATATTTTTAGTTGTATGACACTGTGCTGCCTTTGCTTGCAGGTTATGATATAGTGTTTTTTTTTTTTGTTTTTTTGTTTTTTTTGTGGTTTTTTTTTTTTGGTTTTTTTGTGTTTTTTTTTTTTTAGTGTGCTGAACTAATTAGACCACTTGTTTTTCTATATTTGCTACCCAGGAGTGCATTGTTTTGATATTATTTTTTTTTTATTTTTAAAAGTTTTGACAATAACCGAAGTACTGAAGCTTTGCCCATCAGACTGATACAGCAGTTATTAGCCATTCTTGCTGGTCCCAACCCACCTTCTGTTTCTTGGGCCCCATATGAGCCACGTGGACTTTCTCTGAAGTTCTAGTTATTCCCTTGCTTGTATAATATTTAGGAAAAGGAGGTGCTAGAGATTTATATTTCATCAGAGGGACACCTGAGGCTCCCCATCAACAAAGAACTGCCGTGAGATTACCTAGTATTACTGATGATTTTTGTGACTTGAAGTTCTCTTTTAAGTTTGTGAAATTTTAGAAATGTGATTTTCTTCTGGCATTATGCAGCATATCAAATATTGTGAGTTAAAGTTTCCATTCAGCCATTTCTCTTTTTCCCTTGGTAAATGAGAGTACTCGTGATGTCTGTATGCAAAGCCAGGTCTGTTTTATGTAGTAAAAAGTGCTGAAATTGCACATAGGAAAAACCATATGTGGAAAAGTCTGGATTTCAGCCGTATTGTCTCTGTACTCTAAACTGTTAGATTTTCTTTGGATAGTGCACAGCATGCTCATAGTTTTCTTTTCCTCGGTGGAGGACAGTGTAAAACTATTGAAAGCTACAAATACATTGAGTAATAAGTAACAAACAGTTACTACTAATACTAAAGCTATTGGTTTGTGAACAGCACAGGGCGTGTTAGGTTACGAAATGAGACACATTTATACATTATAGTCTGTTGTAGAAAACCTAATTCTCAGATTGGAGGTGATGGCAGCAGGTAAACCCTTACATATACCCAGTAAGCTGACTGGCCTCAGGTGATACACAGAGATGAAGAAAAATCCTTTTGCATTTTACCTGTTTATCTGCGGCCATCTTTTCCATACATTCGTTCAAAATGCTGAATTTAGAAAGCTTTTATGAGAGTTCAGAAAATGGGGTGGGGAGCTGAAATTAAATACTGCAGAGCTCAGTGAGGAGACCTGTTTGGAGGGAAGAGATGCACCCCCCTCCACATATTACAGAGGAACAGAGCGGATGCTGCCAATGTGCTGGAGGTTCCTCCTCTGTCACCATCTTTCTCTTGGTGTCAGGAAAACTCATCAAACGATTTGTGCAGATAGCAGAGGAATGAAGCAGCAAATAGAAATGACATTTAGTACTCCTGACGGAGATGAGTACACACTACAAAGGGATATGCTTTGTTCATATTTCATGTCTGAGGTTTGCAACCGCTTTAACCTCCCTGGCGGTATTCCCGAGTGTAGCTCGGGTTAAAGTTTCAGGGGGGATGGGGGGATGTAAAGAGTCTGTACTACTTACCTTACTTCTGCTTCAACTGGCTGCAGCACTCTTCTTTTTTTCCTCTGGTGCTCCTGCCTGTAAAGGGTCCTTTGACCTCATCATATATAATGTAGGGCTAGTATAACCATATATTATATATTTAGGAAACAGAAATGTGAACTTGACAGCAGTTAACCCTTGCCGTGTGTGTATGTGGGGGGCAGTGAAGTCAGTGTAAGGTTGAATATTTTCTAATTTCTGGATTTGGACTTTAAGCTAGGTTTACACATATCCTGGTTATCCTACAGGCAATCGCTGCACTTTAGCGGATGCGGGGGGTGCCATTGGAGAACTCTGCACTTTTTTTGGTGCGTGAAACCGCTTGGTCCCACAGCACTATGCAGTTTGTGGTTCTGTGTGGCTGCTTTGTGAAAAGGGCTCTGGGACTTTTCCCCCATGTACAGGTACAGCAGCCTATTGAAATGAATGGTGCATGCAGGACCCGTACATATGTGAACCTAGCCTTGAGAAGAGTAAGTGTTAAGGGTCTTCTTTTGCACCACGCTTCTTCTGTGTTTTCTTTTTATGGGCCCCAGCAGAAAGCACACATGCGCGCAATGCATCTACCACTCAGGTTTTCAGTTTACTCTTACCGGTTTTCCATTTGGTGCCCTAACTCTTGAGTGGGAAAGCCTGCTTGGGAAACCATTGAAAACAATTGGTGCTAGTGTTGCCATGCTAAATGACTATTCACGCCGTTTTTTTTTGTTTTTTTGTTTTTTGTGTAAAGTGAAAGTTTCCTCTTTGAACTGTTCAGTTCAGAAAACCATATTCATCCTCAGCATCAGGTGAAATTCTCATTAGACACGAGGAACGCATGCTGAGAGCCCCCTATTAATAACTATATGTATGGGACCTTTGCATGTTGGAATTTCTGTCCTGACACAGCAGACTTCCAGTCCACAATTATTAAAGTATATGTAATTACAGTGCCAAAAACAAAAGAATGTGCCAAACCTGCGTCACCAAACCTATAATCCAATCCTGTGCCATTTCCCTTTAAGAAGGAGTAGGGGGGCTGCTAGCAAAGAAAGTGTTCCCACTAAAAAGAGAAGTACTGCAATAGCTGCATTGGTGTGCCTCCGTAAAAAAAACCCCAATATTTCATATGAAGCTAAATAATATTGTAACTAGTGATAAAGTATATTCATAAATACATATATTCAACAATTCACCATCAAGTAGCTGTTAGGCTTCATGTACATGAGCAGCTCCTAAACTCGAGTTTAGGCGCTTTTGGCATTTTTTTTTTTGTCAAAGCTCCTAAACTCAACTCCATAAAAGCTTATGCATGCATGTACACACAGGCTTTTAGCAGAGTTTAGGAGCTGTCACGTTTAGGTGAGGTTAAACCTCCCTCTCCTGAATGTGGCAGATTTGCGGTCCTATCGTTTTTGCCGCAATTTGCATTTTCCCGCGGTCGGTGGTCAGGATAGGCTCATGTACAAGAAGCCTAAATTGATAAGTGTGAAATGCTAAAATGCAAGTGCATAAATTACTCCTTCACAAACTTAAATGAAAACTCACATAATTCAGAAGGAAAAATAAAACTGCTCAAAATAAAGTGCACATACAATAAAAAGTCCATATAACTGTGATTTCCTTATATTTTCTTATGAAATCCACGTGAGGATCCTGAAGAAAATGTTTCTCCCATAAATGGTCTCTCTCCCAACCTGATGGCTTGTACTCCGTAACGCAAATAACTCAGTAATCTACTACTGATGAAGTCACGTAATTGTGACGATACATGTGTAGGCGGGGGTTGGGCGACAGGAAGTTCGGGATCGGAGACAACGCGAGCCAGTGGTGTAATTAGGTTTTGTGCTGCCCTAGACAACACAAAAATCGTCTGCCCCCACAGACACCAACCAACACCCCTGCTCCCCACCTGGAAGAGCCTTCCACAACCCCCCAGCGATAGAGAGAGACACTCATCTTCACAGCTCCAGACATCTCCAGAAACGAGAGTCAGGCTCTACATACACCATCAAACAGCCCGCAGCCTCTCTCAGATCCCACCTGGTTCTCATGGCACGTGTCCCTTCTTTCATCCCTTCCTCTGGGAGGAGGTGCTGCCCCCCTGAAAAATGCTGCCCTAGGCAAGTGCCTTGTTTGCCTTGTAGTAAATACACTCCTGGCAAGAGCAAAAGTTTCGCTGTCAGCAGTATATGCGCAAGGGATCTTTTTCTGCTACAGCTTTACTTTCACTTACAGGTTAGTTTCCTATTCACTTCCATATTGTGACTGGACAGTGAAAAGAGAAGCCACACAACTGATAAGCTTGTCTCTCTGTCACTCTGCTCTCTTATCCTATCTTGCACTGCATAACGCTTGATTGGTTCACTGTGCTGCTTCTGCCTTCCCAATCTGAGCTCTGCTGTACAGTAGACTGCAAGAGACCAATACAAAGTGTGATTCAGATACTTAAACTGATTTCATTTAAATAGTACTTTTAATTGTGTGTTAATGACCGTAAAGCTGCATTCATTTATGCCTTTTATATGAATGCAATTTTAATAGTCATTAAGTGGCCAATTCGACACGTATTACACAGTCATGGTCCACTGTTTTCAGTATCAGGAAACCCCCCTTGAGAATATTTATGCAATACTGTTGGAGTGCATGTATGTAGACAGGGGATTACCAGTACAAAGGATGAAAAAAAGGTAGAAACCCATATTTGAAAAATGTGGCAATTGTTTTAATGCAGGGCAGTTTAGCAAACTAAATGCAATTCCATTAGGATTTAAATCTACCTAAATGGCAGGGCACTATAGGAAGCTTTTGGCTCCATACCAAATTTAAATACAAAACCATGTTCAAATTTTGAACAAATGTGGGAACTTTTAAGGCCTCATGCACACTGGGTGTTGCCCAGCTCCTCTGAATGCCTTTTTTCCTGGCATGCAAACTCCCTTGCAAACTTGTTTAGGCACCTCAAGCATTTGGGCATTCATTCATTTCATTAGCCAGAATATTAATTGTGGCAACTGAAATGAACACTCAAACGTCCATAGCTTTTAGGTGAGTTTTACAGGTGTATAGGCACATCACACGTTTTTTTCTGCTCAAACACTCCTCCTCTTAACATGCAAGTGATGTTTCTTTTTTTTTTTCCAGCCTCTAAATGCTCCTCTTCTAATACATGTGCATGACCACATAAGCTAGCAGAGAGGGGTGTTTAGAGGCTGAAAAAAAAGTCCAAAAGCTGCATTTTTGTTTTATGCCCTGTATGCATGAGTCCTTAAATACATATTTGTGCATGGGTGTTAATAGTTCCTGTAAAGTTAACATGTACTAAAGCATTCCTTGCAGTATGCAAGCTTTTGTGTTCCCCAGGAAGCTCACCAGAAAGGTAGTAATATGCCCTGCAACTCAGGAGACCGAAGTAATATGGGTAAATCCAACTTAATTTTACAGTACGACTTAATTGTACAGTACAGGACATGGGCTGGATGGTCATAGACCCTGGGTTAAAGACTGGTACCTTCAGGAGAATGTCTAGCAAGGCTTTGCTGGACATATCTGTATAGAAGTGGAAAACCCTGTCTGTCACTCCTGCGCTTGGGGATGGACTCAGTCATTAAGACCACATATGGAAATACTTGGGATATGCACACTTTATTGCCATCAAAGAACCGGGGGAGTCCAAAGTACTGAATGGAGAAAAACAAACAGAGGGCGCACCGGACTAGTGCATTACTGTATGTAGAACAGATCATTTTAGTAGAAGTTATCATGCCTGGCATGATAACGTCTACCAAAGTGATCGGTTCTACATACAGTAATGCACCAGGCCGGTGCGCCCTCTGTTTGTTTTTTTCTATTCAATTCTTTGCTGGACAAACACCTGTAACCCTACCCCAGTCCGTCAGACCTTTTTTTGCTAATGTTCTTAGGTGATGGACCTCTCTCCCTTTTGGAAAAATCATTCTATGCTTAACTAATGTATTATTTTGCTTTGGATTTGGATTTTTCAATCAAATTGCTCACTGCGGTCTAATACAACATTAGAAGCAATGCATCCAGGATGATGCAACCTTGGGAAAAGCTGAACCCAGACTCCATGCTGTGGGGACAGCCTGTAATGTTTCTTGGGGCACTGGATCCTCGGCACTTAGTGCAGCTAGTAACGGGGTGCAACACAGGTCCAAGGTCATGGTACATCCCTATGGAACCCAGATCCCAACGACCCCTCCAGGTGTATGCAAACAATGAATGGGTGGGGCCTGGACCCTAATTAGGAACCAACAATCATGTACATGTAAGACAGGTTTTCTCATGTATTGGACCAATACTGCAATCTCATTTATTTCAGGTTTCCTAAATAGTATTTTTTTTCTGCGTTTAAAACTATCAAGAAACCAGGAACTGCTTGAAAATTATTTCTTATGAAGTGTTAAATTTTTCAAACTTGGTGGTAAAAATTCCACCATACAGGGCTTAGTCAGTACTATTAAGCAGTGATTTTTGCAGACTCGGATCTATTAAGTAGATCTCACTTTAACATAAACACATTTGCCATGATGTCCTTTTATGCCTGTGTGCTGGAAGTTATAACTCAACACTTGAGAGTACCAAGGCTGATTATTCACCAGGCTGCCAGTTGAAGGTTCCGCATGTTACATGTTTTCCTAATTCTTTTCCACAAGATCCCTACAGAAAACATATGCAGCCCTTAATCTCAACACTTTCTCCATAAATGTGTGCTTAGCGGCTGCAGTTAATTAGGCCGCTCAAATCTGTCATCACATGTTAGTGCTCTTCCTTCTAATTTCACGTAAGTTTTTTTTTTTTTTCTTCTTCTTCTTTTGCACACATCTTATTGCCCAATTAGGCACATAATTAAGAGGAGTACAATTAGCCGTGCCAAGATCTGAAGTCTTTAAACCTGGGCCAGCTGACATAATCTGTGTAGGTGCCTTTCCTAGTGACTTCACATCCTCAGCTAGGGATAGGCTGAACTCTTGCTCTCAAACAAGTGATGAAACTGAGAAACTGTCATCTCTTCTGCATCGCAGAGAAACCTTTGGAGATTAGTCTTTGCAAATGGATTTGAGAGATATTGAACAAAGGGGAAATCTTTTTAACTGGCTCCAAAACATCTGTTCATTTAAGCAGGACTATTATGTTAGCGCTGGTAAAAATTTCCTTCTCTCCATTCCTTGAAATGGGAGTAGGCGTTGGAACAGGAAGAAATCTATTTTCCAATATTTGTCCAAATTTGCCTTTGCCTTTAAATGTGGTGGCTGCAATTGTTTTATTTTTTTTTTTCTTTTCAAATTCTTTTTATTGAGCTTAAAAAAAATAAAAAATAAAGGTAGTAAGGTACAAAACGGAGCCTTGTGGGCTTGGTCTGGCTCAAAGGTACACAAAACAGTAAATACCAGAAAGAACCAAAATAAATATAGCAACCACAACAGTATAATACTATAAGCACGCAGTCTGTATCTTTCAACCTTTCACAGAGAACACTGTCCAACAAAAGTGGCAGTTAGAGTACTGCTATTAAGATTTTATTATGCAGGCCATAGACGGGTCATTTATCGGCCACGTTTTCGTCCACACAAAGAATCGGCCAATAATCACGCTGTTAGTGGGGCCAGCCCGTTGGCCGTTTTTCGCAGATCTCCTCATTTATTTTTATCGGTCATGCTAGAAAATCTGCGAAAAATGGCCGTTTTTCGTGGACATGGGTGGCAGCATCGGCAACAGGGCTGACCGATTTTTCGTTTATCGGCCAAAAATTCGTCCGAAAAAACGGCCCGTCTGTGGCCTGCCTAGGCATGTTAAAAGAAACAAACCAACCATAACAAATCATATGATACAGAGTGATAACAAACAACAAAAGATAGGGAAACAACACACAGCAGGCACAGAGATATACAAACAAGACCCACGTGGGGGTCCAGATAACACTATGGAAGGTAAAGGGCCGCAAAGCCCACAACCACTATCAAAAATGTAAAAGTTACATATAAAAAAAAAGAGCAACAAAAAGAAAACGCATAGAAAGCTACGCTCTTGCAAGGCAATGTTGTCCCTGAGAATCATAGACTTGTAACACAACAAAAAAAAGTGACAGACAATCGATCTAATTTAAACAAACCGTACAAAAAAAAAATAATCAAACAGGGAAAACTGGAAAACAAAGGAAAGGAGAGCAGAGAGAAACAGACCAGCAGGAGAAGGAGTTTGCCAGGGGGGGAGAGCCGGGAGAGAGACACGATCCCCACACAAGGGGAGAGGAGAGGCGAAACCCAACACATCACAGATTAGTAAATTTCTTATTAAAACAAGAAACTGGCTGATAATCCACCTATGGTTGCCAAACAGGAAGAAACTGATCATGTTTATCCACCAATATCGCCTTAAATTTTTTGTTGATAAAGAAGCCTTGGATTTTGGACCTGACCTCCTCAAATTGTAGAGTATGGGATTTCCAAGAATCGGTTATAGTCTGTTTAGTAGCCATAAAAAAAAAAAAAGTGACCAGTGAGCGCGGTCCATGAGGTAAGCCACAAAGTGGCTTAAAAAGTAAGGGCTCAATAGGATCTTTTTTATGGTTAACGGACGTAACTGATTAAATGAGATTATAAACTCTAGTCCACAAGCAGCGGGCCACTGGACAGGTCCACCAAATGTGGAGCATTGTACCCTATAGAGAGCAGTCACAAAAACACTGGGAGTTATAATCCGGTATAAATTTAGCTATTCGGGATGGGGCAAAATACCATCTGGAAATTACTTTAAAAGAATGCTCTAATGCCGGTATGTTACGAGAGCATCGGGAAACTCCTTGCCACATAGACCCCCATTCCTCAGCAGAAATTTCTGCTTGAAGCTCCATATTCTATTGCGCACAGTAAGCGGGAAGAGGTTCAGCTATATAATTCTGGACTGATAGATAAATTTGAGATAAGGCACCTTTTAGCGCCTTACAAAGCGATTCAAAACCCAAAAAGGTGCGAGGGGTATCCTGTTTACGAAGCAAAGGTACAACAAAGTGACGCAATTGCAAATAAAATAACTCAGAGGGAGGAATAGAATGACTCTCCTGAAGTTGCGCAAACATACGAATACCTCGACCCGTAATCAACGAGTGTACCGTCGTCAAACCGTGAGTTATCCACCAACGAAAGGCCAACTTATCAGAGTCCCCGGGGGGAAAAAGCGGACAATCAAATAATTGTAAATGCGGGGAAATCAAACCCGCCGAATACTTTTTTAAAGTGTGTGTCAAGACAGGATTCAACAATTTAGGCCTTGAGGATGAGGGAAGCTAAGGCAAGGCTGAAGGTAGAAAGGGATGTGTGTTAAAGTATCTATCAGTGCCCACAGGGGTAAATCCTTTAGAGAAAAAAACTGAATAAGGGGAGTAACTTGGGCTGCAATATAATAATGCTGAACGTTCGGAAGACCAAGACCACCCCAAATACGTGGGCAGTAAAGCAACTGTTTAGACAAACGAGGGCATCCCGAAGCCCATACAAACTGTAAAATTTGGTGTTGTAAGATATGGAGTATATGGAGCTTAATCCAAACAAGGAGCACTCGAAAAGGGTAGAGTAGCTTGGGAAGATAAGTCATTTTGATCGCTTGGGCCGTACCAAACCAGGATAAGTACATGGACTGCCAAGAAGAGAGCAGTTGGGTTAGCTGAGATAGTGAAGGAGGAATATTCGCTTGATACAACAAATCATAAGAAGGTGTAAGTTTAACTCCCAAGTAAGGAAGAGAAGAGGTCCATTGAAACGGAAATTGAGATTGGAGGTGTGTAACAAGCTGTTGGGGGAGGGAACTGTTCATAGCCACTGAATTAGTAGGGTTTACATATAATCCCGAGAGATGAGCAAAATCAGTCAAGAGCAAGGATTTTTTTTTTTTTTCAATAACAAACATGTCATACTTGCCTGCTCCGTGCAATGGTTTTAAATAGAGCAGACCCAATCCTCCTCTACTCAGGTCCCCCGTCGGCGCTCCTGGCCCCTCCATCTTTCCAAGTGGCTCCAGAGCAAGGAGCTTTCTATGGCGGCACCTGAGCAGAGTCCCTCCCAAGTCACTGCTGTCTGTCTGTCCATTCAGACAGGGTTGCAGGAAAGAGTCACTTGATTCTCCCATTAGCACTGACTGAGTCCCTCCCCTGGGGCTATTGTGTTCTGCTGGTGGTGAGCCTTCCCTGCCAGTAAAACACAAAGATTGCCGGCAGTATTTGTATGTGAAAAAAATCCAACAGGCTGGTTGTACTAAAGTCGATCTATGGATCCCTGCTGAACTGGCCGAGATTCAATCCATCTATGACTGGCTTAATGCAGCCACCATATTTAAGGACTGATAAGCTAGATATGCTTTAAATAAAAAAAAATGCATAATAAAATTCACTCCATGCCATTATAGTTTCACTTTAACTGATATTTTATTTATACAATTATTTCTTTTTATAAATAAAAATTGTATTCTCTGTACACTGGCTTCACAAATCATTGTGTTTGAGTGCATTGAAGGAAGTGTTTGCTTTTAGCTTTTATCACGCTAATCGAAACTCCATATGGCCCTATTTAAACAGAGCAGACAGGGAATGAGGGAAAAGTTGCTCCTTTGACACGTGTGTGTAAATTGAACTCTGTAAACGGCTTCCTTCTGCACCTATTAGGGAAAGTGCATCGACCCGCTAGATATGTAATATTAGCAGTTATGCCTGGGTGGGGTAAAGCAGAAGATCTTGAGTATTTTTTTGTACTATTATATGGGAATCTGAATTTCTCTAAATCCAGAGCAAAGCTCGCTTGAGTAATAATTGATACTTAATCCATATTTTTACTTAATACATCTCATAATATTAAAGTCTCCATAACCCTATGGGGCTTTCCTTATCCAAAGCATAAATATTTGAATTGGCCTTTGGATTGTGTCAAAGACAAATGGTTATTGTTTCAAGATATAAATCTCCTACTATAGAGCAATTAAATGTTACACCATTGAAAAACATTGATGTCTGTGTTCCAGAGAAGAGGTTATTTCTGTTACGGGCAAATTATTAATTATTCTGTCAGGTTCTTTTTTTACTTTTTTATGACCTTACCCTTTACTACTCATTATTATGAGTTCATAGCTCATAACTGCTTTGCTAAACAGGACCTGAACTGTAGAAACCGTGCTTAAAAAAAAAAAAAAAAAAAGCCATGCAGAGGGCAAATTACTGGTCACAAATATAGCCTGTAATACAATTCTATGTATAGGTAGTTGATGAAATACACTAATTCAGTACCACATCCCAATTAAAACAAATTTAATGAAGTTTGTGAATCAGGGACTTGAAGGATGTTTTTAAGAACAGTGATTTCATAATAGTTAAAAAGAAAAAAAAAGTAATACAATTTTATTAACGTGAGCTCATTAAAATTATTCCAAGGAAAACTTTATATTTAGGTTACATGGTATTCATTGTCATCGTTTCATAGCAGTTTAGCCATTGTTGAACCCAACATGTGTCGCCCAGAGGGGCTTCTTCAGGATAAAATGCTAACCAACTTGTAACTGCATAAAAAACCAATCAAGTAAATAAGGCAACATCAAACAATATATAATTTATTTTATTCCTGCAACAGTAGCCCTGCATACGCTTTCCCAAACACCTTTGGATCTTTACGAAATATCAGGCTGAAATAATCTTGGGATTCAATTAATGATATTAAGGATAATGAGAATCCCCAAATTAGTGCACAGGAGAGGGGCTATCTACTGACCACAGGAGGTACAAAATGGACCAGACTATAGTATTGCGCCATAAGCTCCCTGTGGCTGATCTTTTGCCACACATTGTTCTGTTCGGTGCCTTTTGTATGGAGGTGGACATACTGGAAAAGGAGCAGGGCTTTACTACCATGTTAGAGCTGCCTCCCTGATGACTGGTGATCTGATGACTGGGGAGCAGGGTTAAAGTGGAAGTAAGGTCTATTTTTTTAGGTTTCACCTACGGGTAAGCCTTTAATAAGGCTTACCTGTAGGTACTATAAATATCTCCTAAATGTGCGCTTTATAGGAAATATTTACTTTTGCAGCACTAGTGCGGCATGCCAGCCGTTGAGAGCCATGCCGCATCCCAGACTCCTGTGTGCATGTGTGACATCATTGTGGTTCAGGCCAGTCAAATGGCTGCAGCTTGCAAACCTCGAAGGAGGACTGGGTGAAGATGGAAGCAGTGACAGCCCTCTGCTGTAGGGCTGTTTTCAGGTAAGTCTTTCTTTCATAATGTGCTAGTAAGTGATGCATACTACCACATTATGCTCTTCACTTGCACAGAGAAGATTTTTTAGATTTATTTTTTATGGTTTACTTTAAAGAAGCCGCGGAAGATGTGAATTGCTGCTTTCTCCGCAACAAAGGTAACATTGACAAGAGAACACAACAGGGCGCACTCTCCTCGTGCGTTACCGTGGTATCAAATGCTTTATTATAAAATCACAAGTGCATACTCACAAAAGGACCATAAAAACAGACATGGGGCCAAGTATATACAGTTGCAAGAAAAAGTATGTGAACCCCGTGGGATTATGTGGAGTTTTGCATGAATTGGGCATAAAATGTGCTCTGAACGTCATCTAAGTCACAACAATAGAAGAACACAGTCTGCTGAACATAATACTACACAAACATTAGATGTTGCCATGGTTTAATTGCACATAACATGTAAACATTCACAGTGCAGGGAGGAAAAAGTATGTGAACCTTTGGACTTAATAACTGGTTGACCCTCCTTTGGCAGCAATAACCTCAACCAAACGTTTCCTGTAGTTGCAGATCAGACCTGCACAACGATCTGGAGTAATTTTGGACCACTCCTCTTCACAAAACTGTTTCAGTGTAGCAATATTCTTGGGATGTCTGGTGTGAATCGCTCTCTTAAGGTCATGCCACAGCATTTCAATCGGGTTGAGGTCAGGACTCTGACTGGGCAACTCCAGAAGGCGTATTCTGTGCTGTTGCAGCCATTGTTCTGTTGAATTACTTGTATGCTTTGGGTCATTGTCCTGTTGCGTCACCCATCCTCTGCGGAGCTTCAGTTGGCGGACAGATGGTCGTATGTTTTCCTGAAAAATGTCTTGATAAACTCTGGAATTCATTTTCCCATCAATGACAACAATCTGTCCAGGCCCTGAGGCAGCAAAGCAGCCCCAAACCATGATGCTCCCTCCGCCATGTTTTACAGTGGGGATGAGGTTTTGATGTTGGTGTGCTGTGCCTTTTTTTCTCCACACATAGTGTTGTGTGTTCTTCCCAAACAACTCAATCTTGGTTTCATCTGTCCACAGTATATTTTGCCAGTAGTGCTGTGGAACATCCAGGTGCTCTTTTGCAAACTTCAAACGTGCTGCAATATTCTTTTTGGACAGCAATGGCTTCCTCCCTGGTGTCCTCCCATGTACTCCATTCTTGTTTAATGTTTTCCTTATTGTAGATGTGTCAACAAAAATGTTAGCATGTGCCAGAGATTTCTGTAGGTCTTTAGCTGACACTCTGGGATTCTTCTTTACCTCATGCAGCATTCTGCGCTGTGCTCTTGCAGTCATTTTTACAGGACGACTACACCTAGGGAGAGTAGCAACAGTGCTAAACTTTCTCCATTTGTAGACAGTCTGTCTTACCGTGGACACAGGAACATCAAGGCTTTTGGAGATACTTTTGTAACCCTTCCCAGCTTCATGCAAGTCAACAATTCTTGATCGTAGGTCTTCTGAGAGCTCTTTCTGCGAGGCATGGTTCACATCAGACAGTGCTTCTTGAAACCAGTAAACCCAAAACAGGTGTGTGTTTTTTAAGGGCAGGACAGCTGTCAGCAACACATCCAATATCACCACACTGATTGGAGTCAAGGTTGGCTCACTCCTGGCTCCAATTAGCTCTGGGGGAAGTCATTAAGCTAGGGACTCACATGCTTTTTCCTCCCTGCACTGTGAATGTTTACATGTTATGTGCAATTAAACCATGGCAACATCTAATGTTTGTGTAGTATTATGTTCAGCAGACTGTGTTCTTCTATTGTTGTGACTTAGATGACGTTCAAAGCACATTTTATGCCCAATTCATGCAAAACTCCACGTAATCCCAAGGGGTTCACATACTTTTTCTTGCAACTGTAAGTCCCAGGCAACAGGGGTCCTGTGCAACAGGTTACCGGTTGGAATACTGACGCGTTTCAGGAAATGCACTCCCTTCCTCAGAGCTAAGCAAGTTTCCCCAGGATGCATTGCACCTGGGAGGTTTATAGTGCCGGCCCTGTGCCTTTAAAGTGTACTTTATAAAGAGTTTTGAACAGATAAGACTTTTTTCTGACCTTCGGAACGGATTAATTGTTTTCAATGCATTTACAAATTTTTTTCTCAGTACGAAGCAAGTTTCCCTGGGATGAATTGCACCTAGGAGGTTTATAGCGCCGGCCCCGTGCATGCTGGAGTCTGTGGGTAGCATGTGGTGTCGAGTGTGGAGGTGTTGGAGTGGTTTTTGCAGCCATTCTGAAAATGTTTAATCATGTCCCTGTACAGTATTTATGCCTTTTTAAAAGTGCACTTTATAAAGCGTTTTGAACAGATAAAAGACTTTTTTTTTTTTTTTACTTTTTTCTGACCTCTGGAATGGATTATTTGGTTTTCAATGCATTCCTATGGGAAACCGCGTTTCGGTTTACGAATTTTTTGCAATACGAAATGTCCCTGAGAACGCATTAAATGGTACGCCTGTATATATCCTATATCGGGAATGTTTTTATTTGAAATTATGCTGAAGGTTTTTTTATTTATTTATTTTTTTCTTACAAAATAGAGGTCATACTTGCCTACTATGTAGTGATATTATTTATTTTTATTTATTTCAGGTACTTATATAGCGCTGTCAATTTACACAGTTCTATCTATCTATATATAGTCTAAATAATAATAAATAATATAAATCTTGTAGACTTCACCTCCGCAACATCTCCAAGATACGACCGTTCCTAACCTCGGAAACTACTAAACAACTTATTCACTCCCTTGTTATATCTCGCGTTGACTATTGTAACTCCCTCCTCATTGGCCTACCTCATCGCAGGCTTTCCCCTCTTCAGTCTATCATGAACGCTGCTGCCAGACTCATCCACCTTACTAACCGTTCTGTATCTGCCACCCCTCTCTGCCAATCCCTCCACTGGCTTCCCATTGCCCAACGAATAAAATTCAAAACATTAACAATAACATATAAGGCCATTTATAACTCTGCCCCAAATTACGTCACCAATCTTGTCTCCAAATATCACCTAAACTGCCTCTACGCTCCTTCCGCGACCTCCTACTCTCTAGCTCCCTTTTCTCCGCATCCCATGCTCGTCTCCAGGACTTCTCCAGAGCCTCCCCCATCCTCTGGAACTCTCTACCCCAATTTATCAGACTATCGCCTACTCTGCTGACTTTTAGGCAATCTCTAAAATCCTATCTCTTAAGGAAAGCCTCTCCTGCCCTCAGCTAATAATGGAATCTTCTCTTCCTCCTACCAGTCTATCCCCCACAGTTATTACTTTTTGTACCACTAGCCCCGCCCTCTTAGATTGTTCGCTTCAAGGAGCAGGGCCCTCCTATCCCTCTTGTATTGAACTGTATTGTTGCTGTGTTGTCTCCCGTTATATTGTAAAGCGCTGAGCAAACTGTTGGCTCTATATAAATCCTGTATAATAATAATAATAATATCACGCAAGAGGTCAGTACTCTCTGTTGTATGTTTTTGATCTGTAATCGTTCTGGCCTTTTATGTGTGGATTTAAAGCAGTTTATCAGTAATATACACAGTAAACCTTCCTCTGAGATACTGCAGCACAGAAAACAAACAACATTCCCAAGACTGACTATGGCCACAAATACAAATCCTCGTGACCTCTTGCAGTGACCCACAGCAAATGCCTAATGATCAGACAATGCTGATGGCTCCCATCCTGACCTTTTGTAGCAGGTCTTATTGATTTACATTAGTTGGAAAGGCTGAGATCAGTCATGAGAGAATAGCAATTATTTTAGCCGCAGAGTTTGGTGATTGCAATTCACCTGGGTAGTTGGAACATTATCTTTTACTTTTTACTTTGTGTCTTACAAATAAAAAACAAAAACCACGTTTGCAGGTAAGACCCAGCCATCCGTTTTCTCTGCATATTCCATTTTGAACAACATTGATTTTTCTGTATACACTTTCTAATGGCATTTATTTTGGCTCAGCTTCATCATCTACCTTTCCAGGGAGAAGCTTCAGCAAGGGGGCTAAACATTGAGCCTGTTTGGGACAATTATCAGAATGATTTTAGGCCTAATGGATTGTCACTGGTCTGTTTGAGTCTAATCAGAGGTCTGCAGCTCATTGTTCTCTATTTTCCATACTAGACATGCTGAACCTTCTCAAACAAGTGAGCTTATGACATATGACCATTTTATAGAAATGGGACTTTAAGTGGTAATTAAACCAAAAACAAATGTGTATTGTATTATTGATGAGTGTATGGGCAGCTTCAGGTGTGTTTGCTGCCTTGGTTTCCCTTTTTTTTTTCTTCTCTTGAGACAAACCATTTAACACTGACAGGGGTACTTCAAGGTTTTTCATGATTTTAATTGTGCATGCTTGCTTACAAAATATGCCTACAAAAATGTGCCCTCTTTAAGCAGCCTGACTGTCAGGGTTTAGAGGGCAGCTAAGAAGTACTACCTGGCTTAGCATTCTGTCTTCTAACCACCAAGTACTTTAAGCAGATCTCCAACCAAAAAAGAATAAAAATGAATAGCCCATTAAAAGATAAACTAAACCAGCTTTTGCTGCAATATTCAGCTGCAATCCAGAGATTTCCCCCACAGTACTGTGTTTTTTTTCTGCCACTAAATGTCCTTAGTCTGATGGCTAACATCAATTAACCTACTTCCACTTAGCCCAGACTGTCAGGGGTCCACCCTAGCCTGTGACTGGACAGTAAAAGGAGAAGCAGCATAGTGTTGAGCTTGCCTCTGTCACTCTTGTATCAGCATTTTTCTTCACAGCAACTGAACCGATTATATTTTTGTACGGTTACGTCCTTAACAATCCACGTCTACTACAGAGAGACTGCAAAAGGCTAATAACCAGGTCCAAACGTGAACAAGTATACAGTATTTAGTGGTGCATAATGATTACAGAGCTACATTTATTTGTATTATCTGCCTAGAGTTTAGCTTTAAACATGTCAAATACCAAAGCCATGCAAATGTCTAAGGCATCTATAAGCAAGGTTATTTCATCACTTCAAAAAAATAGGTTGCACTTAAATACATACAAAAATGTAACAAAAAATGTGACAAAACAAAAAACAATATTTTAAATCAAAGTGAAATCCAGCAAAAAAGAAAAAAGTCCAAAAGTTCAAATAAGCAATGTCCAAAATAATCACCAAGTGAATCCACCACCAAAAATGGTTAAATAAAACTCACCAGAGTAATATGCTGATTGTTTAAAAAAAACAGCATATAGTACATGTTACTCAGGGAATAATAATTAATATGGTAACATCAACACTGAAGAAATGAGGGATGAACTCCAACAGATGATGTTCTGCAAAGCTGAAAATCCACTCCAAAGGTGATTTAGTATCCAAACTGAGAGATGATCAGACCGTCACTCGAAAGAAAAAAGTGAACAATCATGGTGCAGTATGTTTTAAAAAAAAATCAAACTTTAATGAAGAAATGCACTTACAAGCAAGGTGTCCAGACTGACACCAGTATAGACAGCGTGTGTAATGAATAAAAGCGACTCAGACCCAGCTAAACATGCACAAGCAACGTGCAAGCAGACCAGGAGCGTGCCGAACGTCACATCCAAAGGCACCGCGGTGTCACGAATTGTCAGACTTCAGGTGACCTTGGTTACCTGACATTCATTAAGTCGGGAAAAGAGGAAAATACAAATCTACCAAAAGAGTGTTGAATTATAATAATTAGACCAAAACTTCAGATTCTTGCAAAAACCTTTAGCGGTTCTGTTTAAGAGCCAATTTCTATGGCCAGCCGTACACCCCACCCGTAGCTCCCTAGCCATGGGAAAACCAGATATTTATATGCTGGGCATTGTAATGCCTGGTTACATCCATGTGCGTACAGCCTTCGTTTGAAACCATGCTTACCCCCTCCAGGAATGCAGTGTTTGCAAGATCGCTTACATGACATCTTTGCCCTGTCTTTTTTTGGATTCAGGATCTTCATCCATCTTGTTTGGCCAAGTCAAGATGACATAACTTCCACAACATCTTTGCCCAGTCTTATTCTGGATATTCGCCCAGCTTTTTTGGCCAAGCCAGGATGATGTAACACTCTGCAATATCGTTCCCTGGTTATCCTCCAGGTTCAGGATTTACAGTCTTTTTAATTGGCCAAGCCAAGATGATGTAACTCTGCACAATCTTTCCCTGGACATCTTCTGGGTTCAGGATCTATAGCCCTTTTAATTGGCCTTGCCAGGATCATGTAACATCCCACAATCTTTCCTTGGTCGTTCTTCAGGTTCAGGATCTATAGTCCTTTTAATTGGCCTTACCAGGATGATGTAACACCCCACAATCCACAATCTTTCCCTGGTCGTTCTTCAGGTTCAGGATCTATAGTCCTTTTAATTGGCCATGCCAGGATGATGCAACACCTCGCAATATCTTTCCCTGGTGATTTTCTAGATTCAGGATCTATAGCCCTCTTGATTGGCCATACTAGGTGACAGAACTCCTATGCAGGCTTTGGAGTTCATTCATATGCAAAATTTCTTCATCGAAATGCACGTCTCTTTGGCAAAAAAAAGCCTGCCTAGTCGCTGTTTCACTTTAAGCAACTGTTAATCTTAAACTATTTTTTTAAAGCACTGCCCTTGGCAAGCACACTGAATATATGAATAAAGATAATTATCTTGTATTTTAATGCTGAAATAAATAAAACTTGTGTGAGTGTAGTGGTATATTAGATGAAGTGTTTTGTATAGTCACCATATATGTCAGAATAATGAGAGATTGCTTCCTTTCTGGTGCGTTAGGAGCCAGCACTGATGAACCTTTTGGAGAATAGTCAACAAGCTGACTCATGGGTTTTGTTTTCAGTTATTGTGTCTGCTGCTCGGGAAGCCAGAGAATTATCCAACGTGATGAGTTCTCTTTGCTGGAAAGGTTGTGGCCTTTATATTTTTATGTACTCCAGTTCTATATGTATATTGACTATAAAATATGTAATAGTACATTTCTCACTAAAGTTTTCCAGACGTGATATGAGAACATTGTTCCTTTCTTACACAAACCATAATGGATGTTCTCCAAGAAATAATAGTGGCTGTTTTTATATTCAGCTATGATACATTGGAAGACTGGATTGCTAGTATGCCTGCAAATATAAAACGGGGATGATTATCCTTGCATGTCTAATTCACAGCTGTATAGTTTTGAGGTTCTACTAGTTTTTCAGGAAAACATTGGCTTAACCCATATGGAAGAAAAATATATTTGAAATATATTTTAAAAATATTCTTCCCAAGTATATTGACATATATTTGAAATGCTACAATTTTGGCCATATTCAATATATTTCAATTAAAATTTTATTTTTAAATATATATATATATATATACACACTGTATGCTGAAATGTGTTTTTATTACAAGATATCTGAAAAATATTTTTAAAAATAATTTGAAATATACTGTGTCTTGAATATATGTTTAAAAAAAATCTGAAAAATATATTTTTAAAAATATCTTTTAGATATATTCTTCAGATTTTTTTTTTTAACATATATAAAGTCATTTGAACATATATTTTTACATATATCTGTAAATGCTTTTCAAAAATGTAGATTTGTATTTTTAAAGACATACAGTATATTTGAAATGTATTTTTAAAAATATTTTTCATATATTCTGTAATAACGCATTTCAATCTTGTGTGTGTGTGTGTGTGTGTGTATATGTATATATATATATATGTGTGTGTGTGTATACATTATATATTTTATTACTTTTTTTTTTTAATAGATTGAATATGGCCAAAATTGTAGCATTTCAAATATATGTCAGTATATTTGGGAAGAATATTTTTAAAATATATTTTTCTTCCATATGGGAAGTCAGTGCAGCTGTTAAACCTGTCAAAAACCAAAGCCATGAAATGACACTGTAAGGGGAATGACATCTATAAAGAATGTTTGATGTCATTTCCATAAATGATATCTTATTCATTATTATATGTAGCTAAAGCTGAACTCTAGACACGTGGCTAAATATACAGATGAAATGCAGTTACCTGCTGAAGGATTTGCACTTTAGTCCATCCTGAGATTTGCACAGCCAAGCCACATAGCTCAGCCTTGTCTAAGCACTGCAGTGGACCTGGTTGGTTATGACTGAACAGTGGAAGTAGAAGCAGAAGACTGATGAGCTCCTCTCTCCTTGTCCCCTTTCCTCCTATCAGCACAACACATAAGCACACTGGTACCTTGTGCTGCTTTGCAATCTCCCAGTCTAAGCTCTGCCATATGTGCACTGCAAGATGATGATGATACCAAGTCTAATTCAGGTACTTGCACTGCTTGAATTTAAAGCTGATCTTCAATTGTACCCTCCACTCCAATTTTTTTTTTTTTTTTACCACCACTTACCGGGAGGTGGGTTCTGCACATTTCAGAAACTCGCCCATCCAGTATTGTCCCACTGAGATCTTCTTGTCTTCTACCACCACTCCTGCGTCACCATGTTGTGTGTGATGGCATCAATGAAACACTTTGCCTCCTGAAATATGTGACATGTATATCCCAGGAGGTACAGCAGTACTGTGTACATTATTTGTTTAGGTGTTTGACGTGCATAGGGGGGCAAGGTTGGACATTTTTCTTTAAAAAAGAAACAAAGGCAGTTCTATTCAGGTACAGGACGGGAGGAGGGAACTTTTATTAAGCGGGTGAAGAGCCGCTTCTTTATTTTAGTTTTTTTTTATTGTCAAATGGCAGTTTTAAATTGCGGGACTGTGCTTCAACTGAGAGCCAAGCGTTTGGCCCCATTAATCTCCATGGCTTTGCCACCTGTCAAATTCTGCAACCTGAGTTAAAAGTACCTTGGTCGTGGCATATGTACAGCGGTCTTGGGCTGTAATGTTAGAATCTGAGTGGGCAGCAGGATGGGGTTAAATCCAAGGCTCAGCCACCCGTTTTTACTGTGCCCTTCTTCCTACAAGTACATGGTAAAGCGGGCACATATCATATGAAATTTTGGCTTTACATATTCTTTAAGGAATACTGAAGGCTACCTTTTTATCACCATGATCTTGTATTGCAAGCTTCGATAGAGTGCAGCCTTTCAGTTGACTGTAGTTCAGAACCTACAAATTTCTGCGTGGGGATTGGAGGGCATGCTGATTTGTAAAATGGAATCGGCTAAAACCCTGCTGCTTTCTATTCCTTAGCACATCCGTTCCATTGGCTACAGTCCTACCTTATCTCCTATTAGTTCAAGTTAACATTTGCATTTCATTGTCTCTTCAATAATACAGGTTCCCAGTGCTCTACATGAGCAGTTTAATGACATGTAAAGGTTTGATAAAATACTGATTGTCACGGATCCCCACACACCACGCCCACAGCGACTAGCTAACCGAGGCACGCACGTGCTGCCGTGACAGGGAGGTAAAGAGGCAATAAAGGGGACTTACACTTGAATATATAAAACCGTATATAAGATCAGCCGTGACACACTTTCACAGCCCACACTACCATTGGCCACCACCAGATGGAGACTCCACTCCAATCCAGCTGGTCGACCACACACTGGCAGATACAAATCTTACATACAATCTGGTGCACTGATTAGAGTTGAGGACCAGCTTAGTAATTGCACACCTTTTGTAAGTTCCCTCCAGCTACTTACAGCTTGAACCCCGTTGTTAATCACCCTTCCACTGTCCACACACCCCCTTGCACCAGACACACCACAAAGGTAGCCTGCCACCACCCAACAGTTTATCCACAGAACGGTCTGCTGGGACACCCCACACACACAGATCTCCATCTGGCCGATCTGTTACCTTTTAAAGTCTGCACGCAATCTGCCCACACACAGTGCAATTGCATACAGATTGGCAATGAGCTTGACCGAGTGTTTAAAAGGCACTAAAATACAATACAATTTAATCTAATATAATCTAATCTCTCCAATCCAATCTCTCCGAAGATATGAGCACGTGCTTAAATACACAGAAGTCACTAATTATTTTAAGATTTAATTTCCCGAAATGGGCAGTGCATAAAATATGTACAAAATATAAAAAGTTACAGAAATACAAAAAATACAAGAAGACACACAAATGACTAATTGTTATAAAATTAAAGGGAATAAAAGACAGAATAAAACTTTACCCTGCGACTGGAGCAAGAAAAGTCAGCAATCCGTTAGTCGATCGACCAGCTCCATACGAATCACAAATGCCCCAGCGTCCGGGTACTCCTTTTATGGGGATATGGACGTAGGCGGGACATGAGTCCTTGGCCAATCGACCATGGGAGGGCTGCTCCTGCACCCGCCCACAGGATGCTCTTAATGCTTACCTGCCCAAGTTCAATCGGCCAAGACTGGTTTGAGACACCAAGTCGGGGATTGGATTTCCAACACCAGCACATCAGCCCAATCGCGACAGTACCACGTTGGAGCAAACTTTAACCAAAATTTGTAATATGGGTTATTTTTTTGTTCATAAACAAAATACCAGTCCCTTTTCACGTTCAATCTTCATGACCACAATTTCTGAATTCCATTGCATGTTCTCCAGTTTGAGTCTAGTCCCTCCCATGACGTATTAGTGCACTAAAATGGTGGAATTCTGCCATGGCTGGTGTCACCACAGATCTCGCCTACATTTCCAATGATGTGGAGTAGAATCTGTCCAGAGAGCCCACTTTGTACCTATACTGTATGTCCTGCATCCAAGATGACATCCCTATCAACTCTAGATAGGACTAGATAGGATGTCATGGGGACAGGCAAGCTGCACCCTGTAGCAATTATGCACACAGAGATGGACGTGGCCATCCATCTTGCTAAGGATCCTCCATCTTGTATCTCTCCCCCTGCAATTCCCCCCTCCCTCTCTGTTGAGTGACACGTGGTCCCTGTGTGCTGGGTTCAAAAGTGCACAGGCAATCAGGCCCAGCGGGACAGCGTCATGGTTATAAACCCCAATTAGCCTGGCCCCAGTATGTCTGTGAGACTCTTGCTTGGAAAGGATTGTAAAGCCATAAACCAGTCCTTCCCTGGGCTTCAAAGACATTCCAGCTAGCCGTAAAACAAGACAACACATTTAAACCCCACTTTTCCAATTAAATTTTATATCTGGAGATGGGAAATAATTACATAAAAAGTAAGCATATATATTCGGATAGCTCAATTTAATACAAGTCGCCTGAGATCTTACACCCCCTAGTTGAAGTCTACAGGAGAGCAGAAAGCATATAGTTCTAGCTGAAATAGTAAATTATAGCATGTTTGATATCTAAACGTTCAGCAGATGATTCTGCATATTAATCTACTCGTGGATAGAATGTTACATGTACCTAGGGAAGGTTATTGCCCTGGGAAAACTTGTGAGGGATTTTGGTTCTAGCCTGAGTCCCCTGCCTACAACACCCTCCCCAAATGAGGCGATTTGTTCTCTGCTTCAAGGAGACACTCTGCTGAGTTCCTAGAAAAAGGCTGTTATGCTTGGAGCAGAGAGTTGTGTTGAAGAAATCTCCCTTTTTAACATCGGAATCAACTTGGGTGACGGTACCCTTTGCTCTGATACTTGATCTGCTTAACCCAGGACTTTTGGCAAGTACTCTACCTCTCTAAAACTTCTTCTTTCCATTATCTCTTTGCTGTGTTATTGCTCTCTGTATTTATTTATTTATTTATATATATATATATATATATATATATATATATATATGCTAAATTTTTTCTGTAAATATTGTTATTGCACCCTTTTGACCTTTTTAGTAATAAATCCTATTATCTAAAACGTGTTGAAGTGTTTCTAAAGCTCTTTAATGCAAACTAAGAATACCCGTCTCTGCAGAGCGCTACTGGGTGTTTTTAAACCTCTATATATCTCTGCCTGCAATGACAGTGGTATACAGACGAGTATTCAAACATCCTAGTGTTATTGCTAATATTGGCGAGTTTCCTCCTATTCTGTACAAAAAGGAGGTGGTAGCAGTGTGAAGGGTTAATTGCGTAATTAACCTGACCCAGTAACAATTGCTCTCAGGCTGCGGTACATAGATTGTGGTCCATTAGCTTGAAAATCTTTGTGCAGGGTGCAGCTGAGCGTGGTATTGTTACTCACGTGACACCACGGTTTTAGATTGGCTAGTCCTTCGGTCACGAGTTGGTGAGAAGGGCTGGGGTCTGATGCCGTGATCGTCACACACCCCTTCTGTCAGTCACAAGAAAAAGACATTCTGGAAACTGTAGTACATGTGATGTCTCTCTGGTCTACAACTTTGAATTTAGAAGGCATTGCAAGACCTGAAGTTTGGAAGATACTTTGAGGGTTTTTCCTTTTAAACCAATGGGGTATCAATGCTTAGACTAGCATGTTTTGCTTTTGCATTGTAAGCCCTTCCTGCTACAAGAAATGTCAGGAAACCCCACCTGAAAACCACTACAGGCAAACCTGCTATCTTGCTCTTCCTTTAGGGGATGGGGTCATTGTGTGCAAGTAGGTCTATTGAAGCTAGACATTCAAATGTAGGTTGGTGACCTTCCTAAATGTAGAGTTCTTGAAATGTGCTCATTTTGGATGACACAGCAGATGAACTAATAGACTGATCTCAGCAGTATTTATTTTGGCTGCAGGAGAGAGAGAATATCCAACCTAAACCTCAAATACCGCAGTGGATGTTTGTGTGCACAATGGTATTTTGTTTTAAATGACCCTACATGATGTGGCTCCATCTCTAAAACATTCCTCCCTGAGTCACATGACTAGAGCTGATCTTCTCTTCCTTTTTTTAAAAATTACTGTAATGGCCCATACACACAATAAGAAAATTGTACAAAAATTTCCATACGAGGAATGATCGGCCAATTATCTGATCGTTAGTATAGGGCTTTCGACAGCCGATTTTGACTTTTCGGATGACAAAAACCAAGGGTGAAATCTAGAAAATTTTTAGCGTACGTGAACACAACGTTCCATTTTTGTTTAATGTGTACAGTAATTGTATGAAAATAAGCAAATAGAAAAAAAAAGTGCATGATCAGAAGCCTAGAACAACCCCTCATACCCTATACGTCTACTATGTAGCTACATTTACCAATATTTGCTTTTGTTGGACAAGAATTTTCTTAGTCAATACTGTTCTGGCTACATGATATGCACTTTTGTGGAAAATTAAATGATTGGTTGTCTTATTTTCTCATAGTGTGTACTAACTAATGATAATTTTGGTAAGAAGTTTAAATTCTTGAAACTGGTTCACCGTGCACATTGGGTCCACTTTTCCCAGCAATGTAACATACATATAGGAGGGTGTTCATACATGCTTGGACTTCAGACTGCCCTCATGAAAGACTATTTGCTGGCTCCATCTTAAACACATACACTATTTTGCCAAAAGTATTGGGACGCCTGATTTTACACGCACATAAACTTTAATGGCATCCTAGTCTAGGGTTCAGTATTGAGTTGGCCCACCCTTTACAGCTATAACAGCTTCAACTCTTCTGGGAAGACTGTCCACAAGGTTTAGGAGTGTGTCTATAGGAATGTTTGACTATTCTTCCAGAAGCACATTTTTGAGATTGGGCACTGATGTTGGATGAGAAGGCCTTGCTAGCTGTCTCCACTCAAATTCATCCCAAAGATGTTCTGTTGGGTTGAGGTCAGGACTCTGTGCTGGCCAGTCAAGTTCCTCCACCTCAAACTTGCTCATCCATGTCTTTTATGGACCTTGCTTTGTGCACTGGTGTGCAGACATTTTGGAATAGGAAGGGGCCATCTCCAAGCTGTTCCCACAAAGTTGGGAGCATGAAACTGTCCAGAATGTCTTGGTATGCTAATGCCTTAAGAGTTCCCTTCACTGGAACTAAGGGGCCAAGCCCAACCCCGGAAAAACAACCCCACACCGTAATCTCCCCTCCACCAAACTTTACACGCGGCACATTGCAGTCAGGCAAGTACCGTTCTCCTGGCAACCGCCAAACCCAGACATGTCCTTCGGATTGCCAGACAGAGAAGCGTGATTCGTCACTTCAGAAAACATGTCTCCACTGCTCTAGAGTCCAGTGGTGGCATGCTTTACGCCATTGCATCCGACACTTTGCATTGCACTTGGTGATGTAAGGCTTGGATGCAGCTGCTCGGTCATGGAAACCCATTTCATGAAGCTCTCTACGCATTGTTGTGCTAATGTAAAGGCAATATGAAGTTTGGAGGTCTTTAGCTGCAGACATTTGGGGACTTCTGTGCACTGTGATTTCAGCATGCACTGACCCCACTCTGCCACTTTACATGGCCTGGAGTTGCTGCTGTTCCCTGTTGCTTCCACTTTGTTTTAATACCACTAACAGTTGACCATGGAATATTTAGTAGCAAGGAAATTTCATGGATGGACCTATTGCACACAGTACTATGCTTGAATTCACTGATCTCCTGAGAGCGACCCATTCTTTCACCAATGTTTGTAGAAGCAGTCTGCATGCCTAGGTGCTTGATTTTATACACCTGTGGCCATGGAGGTGATTGGAGCACCTGAATCCTATGATTTGGAGGGCTGGCCCACTACTTTTGGCAATATAGTGTATGTATGTTCATGAAAGAGGAGGCATGCATTGAAAGCTTCATTGTACGCTTAAACAATAATAGCTATATAAACATACCCGATAAATCTCCAGCCCAACCATAGGTTGACCAGATGCTGGTACATTAAAGATAAAAATGTTGCCTGATCCAGCTGAAAATATACAGCTGAAAATGTCTGGTTCTGAAAACAAATCCGTGTAGAATCAAATCCTCAGACATATCCTGCAGTCTTCTACTGTTTTGAGCTCAAGCAGCATATGGGAGAACGTTTGATTTTGTAATGCATGTTTTACCTTAAAGCAGAACTACCCTACATTTGAGCACCACAAACCAAAAGCGCTATTTAAGTAGTTTTTAATATTCAAAGCAAACTCCCCCATCCATCCATGCTTCATTCGCTGAGACATTGCTTTGAAAAACACACCCTAGCATTTCTGACCGTGGTCCTGAAATCCATCCACCCTTAACTCAGACATGTAGACAGGAGGGTGTGCTTAACTGAGAAAGCCCCTCCTGAAGACGCCTGGGATGTATGTCCTCATTTGCCTGGGCGTGGAAAGCAGGAAGTAGCTGAAAAATATTTTAAAATGTTTGCAACATGTAAATATATTATACCTTCCTGTCTATTTACTAATGCTAGCAGCGTAAGGATTAAAATAGCCAGTGTTAATTGAGAGAATGAAGTTCTGTTTTAATTTAGAAGTTCTGGTTGGATTATTGTACACAAAGCTTTATTTCAATCATCTGAAATTCCTTTGCCTACAAACATAAAAAATCCAGCAGCTTTAGGCCCCTTTCACACGAGCGGATCGATCAGGTCTGTCTGTCCGTTTTTCAAGTGGACCCAATCGGATGTTCCATTGCTCTCTATGGAGCGACAAGTGTAAACGGATATGTATCCATTTACACCTGCCTGCATCCGATCAAATCCTGTCCACTAAAAACAGACAGATGGGGATCTGTTTCCCATCCGTCTGGCTGATCAGATTGGATGACAGTCAGATAGAAACAGACAAGCGGTCCATTTCCATCCAACAGCCCATAGAGGACAGTGGGCTGCTTCCGTGTCCACTCCGCATAAGCAGACCTGTCATCTGCTTACTTAGTGGGGATCACTGGACAAATCCCCCACTGAGCAAGAGGATCTGCTGATGGGTCTGCCCCGTGTGAAAGGGGTCTTATTCACGAAGAGCAAAAACTGCCTTGTTTTAGTAAATTACTATTTTTGCTATTAAATGGATGCATTCATTTTTTTTCCCGCATCCTAGCACGTGCACAGGAACATTTGTCTGAATTTAATCAGTTAGATGCATTGAGGAATACAGGCCAGTCTATATAATTAGTAGCAGCTGTTCCTCTTTGTGTTGTTGGAAACAAGTCTTTATTGGCCGGACGCAGCTGAGTCATATAATGTATGGTGACCTTGTTTAGCAATGATACGTGATGCATTTCTTCTCGGCAGTGTAGCCGGTTTACACACCGATCAGTCTTCTAGTTTGGCAGTGGGTGCATAGATTTCCTTTTGCAGAATGATTCTGTTGGCCACACATGGCTTGATTTTTGGCGAATGCAAGATATGGGAGGATGCAATTTAGAAGAAATGCCTCCCTTTGTAATCTATCAGGAGCCTGTGGAAAGTTGAAGTTGGCTGTTCAGTTCTTTTTATGGATTTATTTACAGGTCATAAAGAACAGAGCAAGTAAAAGATTGTGTATTCTGTTTTCTAGTCCCCTCCAAAGATGGTCATACACTGGAAGACTTCTCTCATTCTGCCTTGGAGGCTGAGCAAAAGAAATCTATGGCTTTGCCCATTCACGTTAAACAGCTTGGATGAAGGAATCTCCCTTGCCGGCTATTGTATTCTCACAGCCAGCACCGTGGTTGTCAAAATACCTGATCAGTGACTTTTCTGGTTTGATACGCGTGCTGTTTGATGGAGAATTTAATAGATTGAGATTGTGATGTCATCCATCCGTCTCTTTGCCTCAGCCAATCAGAGGATGCTTTGAATTCATTCATGGAATACAAAGCTTCCTGCTAGCTGAGTGGTGCTCAGCCTGACTATAATATATTCTGAGAGTGAGGTGGCCTGAGGCTACATACAGTTATTCAGGGGTGGACTGACAACTCATGGGGCCCCCGGGCAATAGGGGATCATGGGGCCCCTGTGTCCTTGCCCAAACTCAAAAAAGCCTATGAAAAGGGTACCAGGGGCATCTCATGGGGCCCCCTACTGACCCCGGGCCCTCCGAGCAGTGCCTGAGTTTCCAAATGGTCAGTATGCCCCTGCAGTTATTACAGTGTGCCCAGCAAGCTCACCTGTCAGTGCTGTAAAAAGATCGATTGGGACAGCTTGGCTCAAACAAAATATTCTTTAATGCTAGGTTTGGAAGTGTTGCTAAATTTCCACTCCTCTGAAAAGTGATCTGTGTTTGACGGGAGGTGAGGAGGCGATCTAATGTCTTTTCACCACTCCCCCCCCCCCCCCCCATAGCTACTGCGGTTGCAGGGTGTTTGTGGCACATCCCCATTTGGGTGAATGGGTTACCTTCGATGCCAGTACTTCTGCTGAATGGGGCAGAGGATGCAGAGCAAAGACATCACGTCTGCAGCATGTGAACATCCCTCTCTGCTGCCTTTGCAACTTAAGGAGGGGCATTGGGGGGGGGGGGTAGAAATGCAGTTCAACTGCATGTTTTTAATACCTCCCTTATTGCAAGGTCTTCCTGAACCCTAACTCGAGAATATTTAATTGCATCTTATTAACTTACCCTCACTCTGAGAAATAACACAGCACATAGATTGTAGCTCGAAAGAGCAGGGCCCTCGAACCCCTCGTGTTTTGTTACTGTATTGTCTCGTGTTCTGTCCCCAACTATAATGTACAGCGCTGAGCAAACCTTTTGGCGCTATATAAATACTGTATAATAATACATAGAATATCAATGTATGCACTGAGTAATGAAACTTCATTTCAAATAGCTGGTGTTATGCGTTTCGGTACGCTGTAGAACAAGTGCCACATAATCCTATTACCCCTACCAAAGTGGACATACCGGGCATTTGGATATTTTCCTGTATTTTGTTGACTGACAAACATGTTGCAGGAAGCCATGTTCAGCTTTCTCTTTATTGGAATACATAGCCCCAATGTCAGACGTTTAGCAGTTGAGGATGCACCAACAGGAACGTAAAGGGATTATTATTATTATACAGGATTTGTATAGCACCAACAGTTTGCTCAGTGCTTTACAATATAACGGGAGACAATACAGTTCAATACAAGAGGGTTAGGAGGGCCCTGCTCCTTGGAGCTCACAATCTAAGAGATGATTTGCATGCTCTGCCCACTATCCTAAAATTAGGACTAAACCCCTATTTTTAGAATTTGTCGTGAAAGTGAAACTTGTAGATCCGGGGATAATTTACTAAAACTGGAGAGTATAAAATCTGGTGCAGCTCTGTATAGAAACCAATCGGCTTCCAGGTTTTAATGTCAAAGCTTAATTAAACGAACTGAAGTTAGAAGCTGATTGGCTACCATGCACAACTGCGCCAAATATTGCACTCTCCAGTTTTCGTAAATCAACCCCTTTCTGTCTTAAGAAGGCGCTACTGTGATTCATTGTTTTATTGGAGGGTGTTTTGGTTCTGTTTGTCCCAGCTGTCCTGGCAGGTATTAAAAGAATGCAATTCTGTATTTATTATTACATCCTTGAATTATTTTTTTTTCCTTTTAATGGAAAGCATTGTAAGTACCTTAATTTTACTTTGTATAAGTCTCTCACAGTTGTTCAGCAGAGCTCAGAGTGAGTGGAAACAGTACAAAAAATCAATGCATTCATGTCCTAGCAGGGGGAATGCTAGAAGAGAGATGAGCTCATCACTGTGCTTCTTCTCTTTCACTGTCCAATCACAGGCTGGGGGTGGATGCCTGAGCTCAGCAGAAAAGGGTTGAATGATGCTGTCTGTCCTTCATTACCTGGAAGGCTGAGAACATCTAGTGGCTACAGGGACAGCTCTGGTTTGAATGCAAACTTTGCAGAAAAAGTTTTTTTTTTTGTTTTAAATCTTCATCTTTTTAGTGTGTTAGTTTTAGTTTTTAGTTAGTGTGTGTTTTTTTTCTTTTTATTGTGTTCTGCTAAATGTGTCCTGGTTATGCCTTCTAAATGTTATATTGTAATGCAGGAAGTGGGCAGGTGTACATATCTTGTGATCATATAAATATATCCAGTCTCATTGAGCAATGATGATAATGTTATGAATTAAGCCTCAGTTATTGAAACTTACAAGAATGTAGCAAAGTCCTTTTTTGCTGCAGATAACATTGTGGCAGCAGATGTTCCCACTGGTTCTGGGAAAGACAATTGTTACAGAACATTATTAACCTGATGCCTTGCCTCTAGTGAAGGTTTATTATCTCTTCTTGATTTATTACTGCTTGTAAAAGAAAAGCAGAGTTGAATGGAAAAAAAATGCATGTTAATGTGTTTCTAAGGATCTTTTGAAGTAGCACAGTGATTTGTGTGAGAGTGTATTCCGGGACTGTGGAGCGAGGGATAAATTGCTTAGCTAAACCTTTTTTTTTTTTTTTTTTTTTTTTTTTTTTGGTGGTTCGATTAGTTACAGCGAAAGGCAAATAAAGTGAAATTTACAAGTATGAATGGCTGATTACCACAATAGCAATTTTAGGGGTGGTCACTATGAATGAATGACTGTCACATTTTATGTCAACTGTTTGTCTGCTAGAACTATAAATAAAGAAGCCCCAAAACACAGGATAGTAGTATTGCAGGCATGATCCAAATCTTACAGGACCATCTTTCACCAGATTTCACATACCTGTGGATTGGCCAAGTGTATATGATTGTTTCCAGAGCTTCTAGAGTAGCCTTTCTCAACCTTTTTTTTTTTTTTTTGTTTCCGCCCTGGAAGAACCCATGAACGGATTTGCTGATGGGTCTGTCCCATCTAAGGGGGGCCTAAAACATTTAATTTTGTAATGATTGGAATTTTCTAATCAAAAGTCAAAATTACTGTTAGAATTTCATTTGATCATTCAGTAAAACATTTTTCGCCATGATTTGGCCCAACTAACTATTAGAAATTTGAACAAACATTCTGAAAATGAAATTTTCAAGCAAATTTCTACTGTGTCCCACCAGATTTAAAGTCGTTGGTTCGAATCCCAACCACGGTACCATCTGCCCAGATTTTGCATCTTCACCCTGTGCCTGCGTGGGTTTCCTCTGGGTACTCCGGTTTCCTCCAACACTCCAAAGACATGCTGGTAGTTTAGTTGGATCCTGTCTAAATTGGCCCTAGTATGTATGAATGTGAGTTAGGGACCTTAGATTGTACGCCCCTTGAGGGTTATAGATTGATGGGAATGTACAATATATATGTAAAGCGCTGCATACGTTGACGGCGCTATATAAGTACCTGTAATAAATAAATTATATGTATACATAACTAATTTTTTTTTTTTTTTAAATAATTGCATACTTTTTTTTTTTTTTTTCTTTAATGTTTTGAAGGAGCACGTGTCATGGCAGACTGCAAGAACTTCTCAACCACCTCATTGTGATCTGTCACAATGGCTGGGCTAGGGTCTGGCTGAGTTTTTAGGTTAATATTAACCTAAAATATTATTCTGATGTCATTGAAAGCACTAAGAGCTAAATGTGAATGCAGTGTGTACAAATTGAACTTTCCCCCTTCCTAAGTAATAGCCATGCATTTAATTTGCACGCTTTGCCAAAGCAATCAAATGGCATCATTCGAATAGGTCATTATATAAAGACATAGGAGCTGTGTGCTTGCAGCTGTTTTCCTGTTGTGCTCCATCTTATCGGCTAGATTGAGAGATGTCTGCTATTCGTATTAGCTGTGCAGTGACTCATTGATTGCCCCCTTAGGAGATCATGAAGTAAATCATCCAGCCTGTCTATTATTTCCCTACAGTCAGTACTGTTCAGTTTAGACTTTATGGCCTTGTGATTGCTAATCTTCAATAATTCGCTATGAGTCAGCAGGACAGATGAAATAACACTGTCCAGCCAAGCCTTCTCTAAATGACTTCATGATCTCCACAGAAAGAGATGGGAAGTTCTAGGCCACCAGGCTGTTACTGCAAGCTGGCAGCTTTCCATCGGTCTAGTGTGAGCAGAACACCAAGGTGGCAAGATGGCACGGAGTTCATGAGTCAGTTTGTCACATCGAAGAACCAGCAAGTGTTTAAGGGCAATTCCTGCATACACCATTTTTTTTCTGGTAGTAATAAAATGTAAAAGGTCATTTCTGTGATATCTAAATAAAGCTATAAGAAAATCTAAGGTACATAACGCACTGGCAACCCATTTCTGAATGCTGTGGACATCGGCCAGCACTGTCTTGCCCACTTCCCATGGAGAATTCGAGGCACTAAAGCCATAAACATTTCTATCTAACAGTTTATTAAAGGTGTGTGAAAGCTCACCTTTTAGAACGGTATATTTCTATGCAGTCCTGACCTTAAAAGAGAAGTATGACCAAAGCTTCTTTGGCTTTCTCTTGTGAGTCACAAAAGTGTACTTATGTTTGCTCTGTTGTGACCCGGAATCAGCATATAGCAGGCTATTGCCCTCTATCAGTTGACATAGCAGAGCCACTCCAAGATCTGAAAGAATCCCAACAATATTGTCAGGATCCACCCAGCTGCCTGATTGACAGCTGACTCCTGCTCTTTGGCTGAGAGCCAAAGCCAGCTGCACCCGCTCTCTCCAACTACCATCTATGCACTCTGGACTGACCAAGAACTGAGCAATCAGCAGTCGTGATTGCTCAGTTCTTGGTATTAGAGTCGGCACAGGACAGCTGCAGCATCACACTGATGCTGCAGCAAATAGGCGAGCATGTGTGTTTATTTTTTATATACCCAGATAACATATATATGAGAGCTGATTTACCTGCTAAAGTATTTTTATTTCTGTCTATCCAGGCCTGAGATTTAGACAACACTGACTGGCAGGAGCAAATTGGATCATGCTTTGTTGGGTTTTGCCTTCCTCTAGATCAACTGTTGGTATAGGATTATAACTTTTTTTTTTTTTTTAAATGGTTGAACTGGGTGGACTTTTTGTCTTTTTTTCCAACCAGACTATGTAGCTATGAAGGACAAATTATATATATATATATATATATATATATATATATATATATATATATTTATTATAATTTTTTTTTTTTCTGTTGCTGTTACGTAACACTAGACTTGTCCCTCCCCCAGCCTATTACTGGATGGTAAAAGGAAAAGCGCCCTCCGACGAGCTCATCTGTCACCCTGCTCTCTCATCCTATGAACATGTGCCTTCTTAGCACATGAGCACTGCAGCACAACTAATTGGCAGCCATGGGTCAGAATACAATACCAGGCAGGAGATATTCCTTTATCCAGATTGTTTACTGTGATATAGCCCACGGACTGAACAAGAGAAATCTGAACATCTTTGGTTAGCTCTCCCCTATCCAGACTAAATGGTGAGGATGGGGGAATCTTACCTGCACATTATGGCATTCTTAGGCCTCGTTCACATAGGTTGTATCATTGTATGCCCGTGTGAAAGCTGTGTTTACCCACGTAGAGATGCACACGTTTTCCATGCATCCCGTGCAGGCAGTCCTATTGATGTCATTTGGGATGCAGCGGCTGCATGGACTGCTCCCAGTTTGTCATCCATGCAGGTGCATGGCCCCAAATGCTCAAAAAGTGTGCCTTCTACTCCCCCAGCGCACCTGAACAGTGACTCCATCTGATCTGCTTCAACCACTCTTCTGCTGAGAATTTTCTGTCCAGCACTTTTAAATTTCAGATAAAGGTTTGGTGGTGTAGACATGGCCAAGTTCGGCTCGAATTTCTGCAGTAATTGGTAGATCTTTGATCTGTGTATGGCCAGCTTTAGGCAGTGCATAATATCTTAGCACTTTTTGAACTATCACGTTTTTTTGGACCAAGAGTTTATTTGAGGTACTAATATTGCACCGTCAATTTACGCAGTGCTTTACATATATATCATCCATTCACAGCAGTCCTTGCCCTCGAGTTGCTTACAATCTCTAAGATTCCTAACTCGCATTCATACATATTACTTGGGGCAATTTAGAGAGGAGCCAATTAACCTACCAGCATGTCTTTGGAGTGTGGGAGGAAACCGGAGTACCCAAAGGAAACCCATACAGGCACAAGGAGAGCATGCAAACGCCAGGCAGGTAGTGCCATGGCTGGGATTCAAACCAATGACCCTAGTGCTGCTAGACAGAAGTACTAACCACTTAGCCACTGAGTTTGTTTGAATGAAATAGTATCTGAATATCAGAAAAGAGCAGCAGCTTATCTGAGATACATTATTTCTGTTCTTGTGCTGCCTTTGCTACAGGGGGTTGTGTTTCCACAGATATGTCATTTTGCTAGCTCTAAGGCCCCATGTACACAGGACACTTCTGAACGATGGAAACTGACTGCTGGAAAACGTAGGTTAAAAAATTTCTGTTTAGCCGCAGTTGCATAACGTGTTTATGTGCATTTGCGTTTAGAAGCGTTTTTTAAAGATAAGTCAGTCAGGAGAACCTCAGAATGCACTGAAAAGTGATACATTTTTAACTATTTCAGACTGTTTCAGAGAAATACATAGAGTAGAAGCAGATAGAGCAGTATGTGTTGAGATTAGCTTAGGTGTGAGTTGCTTATTAAAATATCTTTTGTTTCCAAGGGTGGGAGAGGTCTGAGGTGTGAATTGGTCATTACAATGTGTGACAAGCTTGGTAGGAACATCCTGTATTCAGTGTTTTGTCCATCTGAGTACCTTCAAAATGCTTTGCATGCATTTTTCATGATGAAAAAAAGGCTCAGGACAGCATCGGGAACTGGAAGAGTTAAAAAAACAAATTTCAAACACTGATAATCGACTGCTGAAAGCAAGTTTTCTGTGTTCTAAAAAGACTGTAAACTCAAATAGCCTGTAAACGACTGTAAACGAAGATGTGTACATGGACACATAGGAAACCAGTAGGGAGAGTTCAGGGGCTGCTGAAAAAAACACTGAACAGCTCCTAAACGTGAGTTTATCAGCCACAGTGTACATGAGCCCTAAGTTGCTGCAACGAGCATACAGCTTTTTTTCCCTTTTTAATAAATGAAATAATCATTCAAAACTGCATTTTGTATTTACTCAGGTTATCTTTGTTTAATATTAAAATTTGTTTGATCTGAATTATTTATGTGTAGCAAATATACAAAAAAAAAAAAATCAGTAAGGGGGCAAATACTTTTTCACAGCACAGTATCTCTTAATACGGTTTAGTTGGAGGATATACAGTATCTTGAGTACATGTGTGATTAAGATGTCTATTACTTATTTGAACAAAGCTAAAATATGATTGCCATCAATGTAATCATTCTAAGGGTTTAGTAAGCTGCCTAGAATCTCATCTTTCATTAACTTTTATTCCACTTCAGTGCATTTCACTTCATGGGAAGCCTTAAATCTTGCCTCTTTGTTTACATGGGATACTTCATATAATTTCATATCAGAATAAGGAGGAGATGGAGTTACTTGACCAAATGTAACATGAGTCCACAGTCCTATGTAAATACACTGTTTTAAAGGGAGCTGACATATTACATCTGCCATGCTTTAATTTAAAGGAAGGCTTTCCTGAAGGGAACATAGAGGCTGTCATTGCTGATTTTCCTTCTGAAAATGATAGGGGTCTGGCTGTCTCCTTGACCCTATTGCTTTAATACTGTGAGGCACTGATGTGGAGAAAATATAAAGATAAGGACTTTACTCCTGATCTTCATACTTGTTCCAGTAGGTCAGTATTATAGATGGACAAGTGCTTTCAGATAGAGGGCAGAAGTGTCAGACCCATTTTTCTCCCAGTAAAGGTTTATTTTATATAAAATACACTTATCCTTGCTGATGTAACCATGACTAAGGCTCCATGTACACTAGTGTTTCTTTTAAGCTAAAAAAAAAACCCTGGATAAAAATGTTGGTAATAGCATTTCCTAGTAGCATTTTAGTAGCATTAGCGTTTTATTTGCGTTCTTACAGTACACATGTAGAGAAAAGAAGCTGCTAGGAGCATTTTAGTAGCATTTAGAGGTTTTTATGTGCTGGAAAAATGCTCCAAAAAACTCTACAAAAACTTTTTCTTTTTTTCTGCTCCTAGATGCTGAAGCCCAAAAAATGCTAATTGCCTAAAGTAGTGTGCATGATCACATAGGATAACACTATTTAGCTTCTAGGTGCAGAAAAAAGTGCTAATAACAGCTTCTAGGTGCTTAAAAAAAAACCCTAGTGTGCATGGAGCCAAAATCTGATCTCCATGCAAACAGCTAATATAGATGAAATACATACAACATGTATATAGGAAGCTATTTTACCTCCCAAAGGATTTGTGTTGGTGTCCATCCGGTACCTGGTCGTTTTCTGCTAAAGATTCACTTTCATTTACATGTCTCATCCCCACCTTCATCTTGTGATAGTGGAAGAAGAAGCAGAACACCTTTCTGCCAGCACTCTAATCTCTCCTCCTGTTAGTATGCTCCATCAACTGCTGCACACTTGATCGGTTCCTTGTGCTGCTTCTCCCTTCCCCTTTGAACTATGATGTACAGTAGACTGCAGAAGGGCCAATACCAAGTCAATTTTGGGTGCTTACAATGTTTGCATTTACAGAAATGCAAGTTGGAACACATTTAACTGCATGACAAGTGAAATAACATCAGTTTCTATTGAGTCCATTCACTTCATGCAGTGCAACTATGATCCGACTTTGAAAAGAGTCTTGTGCAAGTCTGGTGCGATTCAGTGCAATTTTGTGGTCCATAGGCTTCAATGGAAATGCATCAAAATCCCATCTACATTCTTTTTTGATCAGTTTTACAGTGCGATCTGTGTTGGTTGTTAGGAGCTGGCTTTGCACAAAATGTTGTACATTATTATTATTATTATTATTATTATACAGTATTTATAAAGTGCCAATAGTTCGCTCAGCGCTGTACATTACAAAGGGGGACAGAACATGTGACAGAACAATACCAATACAATGTGATACACGAGGGGTTCGAGGGCCCTGCTCTTTCGAGCTTACAATCTAGGAGGGAGGGGGTGGTGGCACAGGAGGAGATAGCTGTGGGGGATGGAGTGGTAGGAAGAGTGGAGGAGGTCGGCAAGTTAGCAGGGGGTGGGGTAGGCTTCCCTGAAGAGATGGGTTTTCAGGAGGCGCCTAAAGGAGAGGAGAGTAGGTGATAATCTGATGGGTTGGGGCAGGGAGTTCCAGAGGATGGGTGACACCCTGGAGAGGTCCTGGAGGCGGGCATGGGAGGAGGAGACCAGGGAACTAGAGAGAAGGAGGTCTTGTGAGGAGCGGAGTGTGCGTGCTGGGCGGTACTTGGATATTAGGTCAGTGATGTAGTTCGGGGCAGTATGGTGGACAGCTTTGTACGTCAGCGTTAGGATTTTGAATTTGATCCGTTGCGCAATCGGAAGCCAGTGGAGGGATTGGTAGAGGGGGGTGGCGGAGACAGAGCGGTTGGAAAGGTGAATGACTCTGGCAGCCGTATTCAGGATCGACTGAAGCGGGGATAGCCAGCGGCGAGGCAGACCAGTGAGGAGGGAGTTGCAGTAGTCGAATCGTGATATGATGAGGGAGTGGATGAGCTGTTTAGTGGTTTCTGGGGTTAGGAACGTGCGGATTTTGGCAATGTTGCGGAGGTGGAGTCTGCACGAGTTTGTTAAAGATTGGACTTGGGGCTGGAAGGATAGGTTGGAGTCCAGAATGACACCCAGTACTCTGGCCTGCAGGGCGGGTTTGATGGTAGCGTTGTTGGATGTGACGGAGAAATCAATGGGGGGTGGTGTCCGGGCTGGGGGGAAGACAAGAAACTCGGTTTTGGAGAGGTTCAATTTAAGAAAGTGGAGTGACATCCAGTCTGATATGTCGCTCAGTAGGTGTGTGATTCGGGCTGAGACCAAGGGGGTGAGGTGGGGGGTTGAGAGATAGATTTGTGTGTCGTCGGCATAGAGGTGGTAGTTGAAGCCGTGAGAGTGTATGAGTTGGCCAAGGGAGGAGGTATAGATGGAGAAGGGGCCCAAGGACAGAGCCTTGAGGGACCCCAACAGAGAGGGGGAGTGAGAGGGAGGTGGTAGCATTATAGGTAACGCTGAAGGAGCGTTGTGACAGGTAGGATGAGAGCCAGGAGAGAGCAGAATCTCTGAGGCCGAGGGAGTGTAGTTTTTTGAGGAGGAGGGGGTGGTCGACTGTGTCGAAGGCCGCAGAGAGGTCAAGGAGTAGGAGCACTGAATAGTGGCCATTAGCTTTGGCGGTTAGCAGGTCGTTGGAGAGTTTGAGTAAGGCAGTTTCGGTGGAGTGTAGGGGACGGAAGCCGGACTGTAGGGGATCGAGGAGGTTGTTGTCGTTGAGGTGAGAGCATAGGCGGGTGTAGACGAGGCGCTCGAGGAGTTTAGATGTAAATGGGAGCAGGGAGATGGGTCTGAGGTTGTTCGGGTCATTGGGGTCCAGGGAGGGCTTTTTAAGTATGGGGGTGATGTGTGCATGTTTCAGAGGGGAGGGGAAAGTGCCTGAGGAGAGGGAGAGATTGAAGATGTGGGTGAGGGAGCGTAGGATGGAGGAGGAGGAAGGTCGTAGGAGTTGTGAGGGGATAGGGTCGAGGGGGCAGGTGGTGAGGTGGGCATCAGAGAGGATCTTGGAGACTTCCTCGATGGTAGTAAGGTCAAAGGTGCGGAGTGTGGGGGGAGCTTCAGTATGAGGAATGTAGGGTGTGGTGGAAGAGGAGGTCAGAGCAGTGGTGGGGCCATGGGAGAGGGGTGATGAGGGGGTAGCTGAGTGAGGGTGAAGGGGGTTGGAGAGAGTTTGAGCAGCGACGAAGTCCCTGAGGGTTATGTCGAGGGGGAGGGGGGATAAGGGGGTAGCTGTGTGAGAGGGGACGGGTTGAGAGGGTGTGTGAGTTGCGGCAATGTCCTTGCGAATTGTGTCAATCTTGTTTTTGAAGTGATTGGCAATCTCAAGGGCAGTGAGTGATGTGCTGGGTGGAGGGGGGGGTGGAGAGAGTAGAGAGTTGAAGGCAGAGAAGAGTCGGCGAGGATTGGAGGAGAGGGCCTTGATGAGGGTCAAGAAGTAGGCCTGTTTGGCAGCATGGAGGGAGGAGGTGTAGGTGTGGAAGGCAGATTTGTAGCGGGTGAAGGCTTGTTGGGATTTGGTTTTGCGCCATAGTCGCTCCAGGGCACGACTTTGTCGTTTGAGGGTTTTGGTGTGATCAGCCTGCCAGGGCTGGAGCGGTCGGGGTCTGATGTTGCGTGTGGTTAAAGGCGCTAGTGAGTCAAGGGCTGTTGAGAGCGCATTGTTGTAGGCGGTCAAAGCCAAGGCGGGGCAGGACAGGGGGAGGATGCGGTCGTGGAGTTGATCAGCTGCAGAGTGGAGGGAGACAGGGTTAAGGTTGCGGAGGTTACGGCTGGTAGTAGTGTGACATTTGGAGGGGTAGGCGTTGGAGGACGAGGAGATAGAGAAGGTGATCAGGTTGTGGTCAGAGAGAGGGAAGGGGGTGTTAGTGAGGTTGTGGGGAGCGCAGCGGTTGGAGAAGACAGGGTCCAGGATATTTCCGTCGGAGTGGGTGGTGGATTGTATGCACTGTGCAAGTGCAAAGGAGGAGGTTAGGTGGAGGAGACGGGCTGTGTCTGGGTTGTCGAGGTTGACAGGGATGTTGAAATCTCCAAGGATGATGGTGGGTAGCTCAGAGGAGAGGAAGAAGGGTAGCCAGGAGGAGAAGTCTTCCAGGAAGCGGGGTATGGATCCAGGAGGCCGGTATATCACAGCAATCTTCAGGGGGGTTGGGGCGAATAGTCGGACGCAGTGGGCCTCGAAGGAGGAGAAGGATAGGGAGGGGGGGTTTGGGAGGACTCGGAAGGTGCTCAGCGGTGACAGGAGCAGGCCAACCCCACCACCTTTACGACCGTTAGGCCTGGGTGAGTGGGTCCAGGTGAGACCTCCGTAGGAGAGTGCAGCAGGGGAGGTAGAGTCAGTGGGCTGGATCCAGGTTTCCGTGATCGCTAGGAGGTTGAGGGAGCGGGAAACAAAGAGGTCGTGGATGGCGGTAAGCTTGTTGCACACCGATCGGGCGTTCAGGAGTGCACATGAAAATGGGGGGGAGATTTTAGGGAGCAGGGGGACAGATACTAAGTTGTGGGGGTTGCAGTAGGACGTGGAGGTGGGAGGGTGTTGAGCGGGTGAGGGAGGTGGTGGAGGGCCAGGATTCAGTGAGATGTCCCCCGCGGTTATGAGGAGGAGAAGGGTGAGAAAGGTGGCATGGGAGCGGGATGTGCAGGAGCGTGAGAAACTACTAGTGGAGGTGTTGGGGTCGGTGGGAGAGTGGAGCAATAGGAGGAGGTGGTGGGTGCCATAGAGGGGCGAAGGGAGCAGTGAGGACACAATATACAATTGTTTGGGAGGGGCAGAGGGATATAGTGAATGGATTTTGGGAACGGAGGAGAGGAAAATGAGAAGGAGGAGTGGAAGAGGCATTTTGGGGAGGTGAAGAGAGCAATAGTAGGGAGATGATAGCAGTGAGGGGGAGATGTACAGGTTGTGGGGTGGAGCAGAGGGGTAAAGAAATGAGATTTGGGAACAGAGGATAGTAATATGATAAGGAGAAGAGGGGCGTATTATATAAAGGTACACAGAGTGGGTCTCAGGCATGTTGTGTACATTTGTGAGTACATTGGCATTTGGTTTTATTTAATAAAGTTACTATGGTATTGCACTAGGCTAGTGCGTCTTCTTCTTTCTATTACAGTACTGGTTTCCCTTAAATGAAGCAGACAGCAAGGCCATTACCGTGTGCTCTCTGGCATTTTCCAGTGGTGAATACAAGATTGAAGAGGAGTCTACTCCAAGCCCACTGTTGGATCTTCAGTCTTGGGAGTCTTTCCAGCTGTAGCACTGACAAGAGTGTTTGTGTTGTGATAGACCAACATTTATTCTAAGGAATGAGTGTAGAATATTGCTATACTTGCGCATACATAAACAAATTGGCTTTGGAAGGGTAGTCTACTTTTATTCTCCATCGTTGACAGTGGTTGGAAGGTACTGAGAGCAGGAGGTACTGTTCAAACACCAACTTCTACTTTCTGCTCAGTGGGCCTTGGAGGTTCTCAGGATCACATGGACCATGGAAAATTCCTTATAGGACTGCAAAATGTATAGTTCGACTTTAAGCAATATGTGTTCAAAGACGTTCTTTATTAAGGAGGATCTTGACTTTGAAATGCATTCATCACAATAGGTTGGAGGATTTACAAGGTTAAAGAGTAACCATTAATGAGTCTGGGTTTATGAAGAGTAGACCGGAAAGAAGGGGCCTTTTCATGCTAGATCCTGACCTCTTGAAAGTTCACAGAACTAACTAGCATTTAGTTAGGAGGACTCTCCCAGGCTCTGAATTCCTTAGAATTTTCACTGTGCTAGCCTTCTGTGCTTCCTATGACTGCTTACAACTTTATGAACAGGTTGACATCAGTTTATTCCTTGTGCTTCCTAAACCTTATTCACTTATGAAAGAGATTCAGAATCCTGTGCAGTAAGGTAATTCATTTGAGTTATGAAAACTTCATGGGATTAAATGAGTGAATAAAAATGGCAATGGATGCGGTTTTCGTTCTGTAGTGACAGAGGTTGGATGCTTTTGCTTTCCAGAATTTCCATTATTCTTCTCTTTGAGTCTCATTAAACCCTTTGTAGTCTTTTGTAGATGTTGCCTATGCATCCACTGTTGGTAACTGCTATCCCTTTTTTTTAGTTGGTCCATCAATCTCTTAACACTTGATGAAGTCAGAATCAAAAAAAAAAAAAAAGTTTTCACTTTAGTTTCATCCGTAGTAGTAATAGGTTGGGTCACCTAGCCAGTTCCGGGACAAGGTCATCTAGCGCCCAGGGCACAAAAAAGGGAAATGGTGCCTCCCAAAATGTATGAGCATTGTGTCAGCAAACCCCCCCCAATGCCCAAAAAATTTCAAGCAGTATAGAGGGCTATAGGATCCCAGCGTCAGGGCCCCGCACCTGAGATGGCACTGGTTCTCTTGATTACCAATGTGCAGTGTTTGCTTACTTGCCCCCTACCCACATTATTTGCTAGAGGAGATGGGGAAGGGTAAACAAACACTACACAGTAGCGGTACTACAGTCCCGATTCAAGAGAGCTGCAGTGGCAGGAAGAGGAATTGGCATGGAGAGAGAGCACAACCTGTTCTTCCTCTCAGCTCTCTCCTCTCCAGATCTGGCTCGTCTCCTCCAGAGCTAAGCTGACAGGAGTAGTGAAGCTGCCATCAGTACTCCTGTCAGTTTGTAGGTAGGAACTCTCTATGCGGTGCCCTCCCACCTCACATCATACCACCATGCCCGGCCCCTCCCATCCACTATTTGGCCCGACGCTACATCCAGCCTTGTACAGACCCCCTGAGACCTCAAAACAAGACCTTTCTATCCTTGTGTTTTTGCTTTCCTCCCAGCCACTGCCAACCCCTCAATATTGAGACACCCCCTGGAAGGCCATTAGAGGCAGGAACTTTAAAGGCGCAACTGTGCCATATAAGTCTTTGAAATATTAACGTCAGTAGGAGCATTAAGACTCTGGTATCCACCAAAAACCTAAATCTAAAGAGAAGGTGCTATAGAAGTTTTCTGTTTATAATGAATGGTTCATCTGATTTACGGGAGTTAGCTGCTTAATAGAAAGGGAAGGTAATGTTCAGGTAGTACAGTTAAACCTCTTGGATATTTAGGGCTATGTATTCCAATATATTTATTTTAGCGGTGTGTTTTGATGTTTTCTAGAGATCAGTTGCTTTCTTACTCTGTTTTAGTCAACTTAAAAGTGAATTTCAGACTTACCCTCAAACACCGTTGTACATGGCTCCTCTTTTGTACTGAAATTCCTTAGTCTGGTTCCCTGCACTGTTACCTTTCTCACACTGTGCATTAGAAGTTGCAGCAAGTCGCACAGAGCCCTCCTCATTAACTGCCTGGAAGACACCCAGCATTATCCAGCTGTTTTCTCCCCAGTCTGACTTTCCCTGGCCTCCCCCTTTCATTCATTGGATTTTAGTTTTTTTTTTTTTCAATCAGAGGTTCAGCATCACAAGTGTACACTCACTGTCCACTTTATTAGGTACACCTTGCTAGTGCCAAGAAAATATCCCCCACACCATTACACCACCAGCCTGAACCGTTGATAAAGGCAGGATGGATCCATGTTTTCATGTTGTTTATGCCAAATTCTGAGCCTACCATCTGAATGTCGTAGCAACCAGTTTGTCCATTCTTCTCTGACATCAACAAGGCATTTTCATCCACACAACTGCCAGTCACTGGATATTTCCTCTTTTTCGGACCTTTCTCTGTAAACCCTAGAGATGGTTGTGCATGAAAATCCCAGTAGATTGGCAGTTTTTGAAATATTCAGACCAGCCCGTCTGGCACCACAACCATGCCATGTTCAAAATCCCTTAAATCCCATTTCTTCCCCATTCTGATGATTGGTTTGAACTTCAGCAAGTCGTCTTCACCACATCTAGATGCCTAAATGTGCTGAGTTGCTGCCATGTGATTGGCTGATTATCAATTTGTGTTACCAAGCAATTGAACAGATGTACCTAATAAAGTGGCCATTGAGTGTATGTTACCCTGGGGGATATGCATGAAATGCCACCTGCCTAGGAATGCCCACACCAGTTACTGATAAACTGGGTACACACTGGCCAAAAATCGACCGGGTAAGTAGGAACCGACTGACTTTTGGTAAGTGTGTACTGCTGCCTATCCAACAGATGCTAGTCTAACAACCAGCTTTTATCAAAGGGACATGCTGAAAAACAGCATCCAAATTCTGGTGGGGTGAGGGGGATGGAGGAGCCAACCTGCTGTCAGGATTCACTAGAACAGCAAGAGAGATAACCATACCAACATTGCTTGTGTTGGTATGGCAATCTGTCCCTCTATTAGGGCTGAGGGCTCTTAAAAGGAGTACTGGGGCATTGTGCTGTAGGAAGCTGCGTGCCATACCACCAGCTATGATGTGCTTGTATTGCATAGAGAAGCACAGAGACCCATTGATGACATTGCTAGGTCTACAAACAGTTATGTAATAAAAATAGGCTTTATTTAGGACAAGAAGGAAGATATGCTTTAAGCTGGCATTTGCCAAAAAAACTCGAACGCCTCCGCCCTACATGATCCAGATGAGTCCTACTTGGCTGTTATTTTGGATTCCTCAATGTGTTACAGACTCAGCTACTCTCACCCAAGAAAGTGTTGCATGGGGTACACTGTGTGGCTGGTTATAGAACCTGGGTTGAATGGATTCTGTTACCATGGATCATAAAAACATCTAATGCAAAGTATGCAATTCATTATTTTGCTGTCTCCTGTTTTGGGTGGCACACAGACCTCGTGCAGTGCTATCTGGGAAGTAATTGCAGCACTGTGTGAGGTATTATGTATTGATGTCAAGTTAGATTAGTGTCTGCCAGGGCTCAGTGTGAAAGGATCCTGTCTTAGGGCATCACACTGCTTTCCTGGAAACATGAGCGCCTTTGACGCGTGTAATGTACCATCACCCCCATACTGTTCTGAACATGAAACTCTGCTGTCTACAGGTCCTAGCCAAGAGCAGCGCTGTCTATTGATGAGATAATGTGGTTTTACACGACATCGGGAATTTGCACATATTTCACGACTACTGGGTCACCAACAGTCAGATACTATACAGGATAGCCCCTTGCTTATGCCCAGGATAAAGAGCCAGAAATGTGCATTCAAACTTTTATTGCTGCTGTGGCTGAAACCTTTACATGTCTAAACTTTACATGTCTAGTTGTAAGAATATTAACTTGGTTTGCTATTAATAGGTTTTATGGCACATGGCTTCCTACAGTTACTGTTTGCAGAAAGGTCTTTCAAGACAAATGTATTCTGCCATACTCACATGGTAGATAAATACGTTAGTGGCCGTCCTCCTGGGCTCCAGGATTCCAGCACTGATGTCATTCCGCACAGAAGACTGTGGGAAAGGAGAGATGACTATGATGTAGGGCAGTGGTCTCCAAACTGTGGCCTGGGGGCCAAATGCGGCCCTTTGCTTTCCTTTATCCAGCCCTTGGGGCACTTTTTCTTCCCCTGATACAAGACACTATTCCTCCCACTGACACCAAAAATGGGGCATAATTCCTGCTACTGACATCAATAACAGGCACTACTTCTCCCACTGACATCAATAACAGGCACTACTTCTCCCACTGACATCAACCATGGACCACTATTTCTCGTACTGACACCAACAATGGGGCATTTTTTTCTCCTACCGACATCAACGATGGAGCATTATTTCTCCTACTGACACCAACGATGGAGCATTATTTCTCCCACTAACACCAACTATGGGGCATTATTCCTAACCATAATACCAAAAACGCATTGTTTTTTCTGCATTAATTTCTACTCCCAATGGCCACAGTCTGCCCCACTAAAGTCTGAGGGCCAGTAAACTGGCCCTTTGTTCAAAAAGTTTAGAGACCCCTGATGTAGGGGATTTACCATGGGTTGGGGGGTTTGGGTTAGGGTATTTTTTGTGTTGGGTGTGCTGCACCTAAAATGCCAATTCTGTGCTTTAAAAAGGCTTATGCACTACTTTCACTATTTTTCTAACCTTTGTTAGTAGGTTGCTTGAAGTCTTTTCATTCCCATCAATTGGCTCACTGGTATTTTAATGCATCATTACATGGTCCTTGCTAATGTAGAACCTATAATCATGGACAGTAATCCTTTGTTCTTCAGGAGCTTATAAGCCACAGCACTATGTATCAGTAAAGAAAGTGAATTGCAAAGTCAGACTTTAGACCAGGGTTTCTAAACCAGGGTTCTACGAAGCACTCCGGTTCCTCCAGAACTCCCAGTAAGCACTGATATTTAGCTGTAGGTAAGGTGGATAGTTTTCCCACAATATAAGAGTATACTTCTCCCACAATCCATTGACTAAAAGGGGTCCTTCTCCCATTGGCCACCAAGATTTGGGACCGCTACATTGACTACTGAAATAGGAAGGCACTTTTCCACTGACCTTTAATGTAAGGGGTCCATGCACTTGCTCAGCATTAGCATCTTTGTCTCACTGTTTTTCCATTTTTGTGCTGGCATTTAGCTGGTTAAGGAGCGGGCTGGCAAGCTGGCCGCCCGTGTCCTTAACCGAGGAGGAGCTGGAGGTATAATAAATAGAAGGGGTTCCTGGAGACATGACTATTATTTCAAGGCTTCCTCTGTATTAAAATGCTTGAGAAAGGCTGCTTGAGACACTTCCTAAGAAACATACCCAAATATGTTTTCCAAAAAAGTGCAGATGACTTCTGGGAAACAAAAAGTAGGCTGTTGTCAACAGTTTGAAATGTAGCACTGATCTAGAAAACAAGCATAGCATGTCTACAGCATCTTCCTGGGAATGGAAATTGTTCTGTCTCATAAGGATAGGGGGAGATATCTGTTCCCACTCCACAATTATGATACAAGGGGAAAACACCTTTTATTCAGATCTGTTAGAGACCCTGGTACCAAACTGTTCAACAGAAATCTCTTTATAAAATTATTTGTGCATTACGCAGACCTCCAGATGTCCTAAGACAGCTGTTGGGTGCTGCCATCTTGAATGTGATGTTGGCAGCCCAGATTCAGAGCTGTCACTCAAGTGTAGTATTTCCATTTGCTCCTCCTAAGGCAGTTACATAAAAAAAATGTAGGGAGGTGAGAGGCAGAGAAGTTAGGTCAGCACAGACAGTGACCGGACACTCGAGTATAGTAGATGGCTATGGCGTGCAAGGATGGGAGGGGGTGTGCTAGGAAATTGTCACTTTATGGAGTAGTCAAGCTCAAAGGCACATTTTTAGTGAATAAAAAAATCAGTGGGAAGGAAAAACACTGCAAGCATTTAAAATACTGAATTGAATTTTTTGTGTTTATACCTGCTGTAGGTTGATGACTGGGTCTCTTGAAAGCACACCAGTATTTTTTTATTTTCTTTTAAGTCACACAATGGACAGTAGTTACATTGAATGAGAGATGTCCCTTGTGCTGGTGACTGTTATTTCCCTTTAAATTTGTAGTCCTCTATCCCTTCCCCAACCTCTCAGTACTAATCTTCCCATGTTGTGGGAGTAATACAAGCTGCTGGACCTATCCTAGGTTCCTGCCAACTATGCCTACCCTCTCCGCCCCTCTCCTCCATTCATAGAAGCTTTACAACAGCTTCTAGCAATGAAAGGCACTAAATGAATGAAAGGTCTGCCTCCTCCATTCACAAAGTTCTTTTCATTGTGGAAAACTGTATTACAGCTTCTGTAAATAGAGGAAATGAGCAGAAAGAGTAGGCATAGTGGGCACTCTTGACAGGTTCAGTGGCTTATGTTAACCCTTGCAGCACCTGAAAATGCATTTATTTATTAAAGGTACTTATATAGCGCAGTCAGTTTATGCAGCGCTTTGCATATATTGTACATTAACATCAGTCCCTAACCCTGAAGAAGCGTACAATCTAAGGTCCCTAACTCACATTCATACATACACATACTAGGGTAAATTTAGACAGGAGCCAGTTAACCTACCAGCATGTCTTTGGAGTGGGGGAGGAAACCTGGAGTACCTGGAGGAAACCTATATAGGAACAGGGAGAACATGCGAATTCCACACTGGTAGGGCTGTGGTTGGAATTTTACCAAGGACCCTAGTGCTGCTAGATGGAAGTGCTAACCACTTAGCCACTGCGCTGGCCTTTACCACTGTGCACTTGTGAAGAGAACACAGAAGGCTGAAGATTTCAATGAAGAGAGCAGCCATCAGTACAAGGGACACATCTCATTCAATCGAACGATCAGGGCCCTCTGATCCCTTCTGTATTGTAATTGTACTCTCTGCCCTTATGTTGTAAAGCGCAACTTTAAACTGTTGGTGCTATATAAATCCTGTATAATACTAATAATAATGTATAAGACATTGAACAGTGTTACAAAACTCTGGTTCAGTATGCAGTTGAGTTTTTGTCACCAGTCCCCAGGAATGATGTGCTTGAGTGAGTCCAGAGAAGGGCAACAAAGAAAAAATAACAGACATGTCTATAGTTACCTGCTGTGTGCAGTGGTTTTGCACAGAGCAGCCCAGATCCTCCTCTTTTAGGTCATCCCCAGGCTCTCCTGACCCCTCCCGACCCCTCCCACCTGTTGGGTGCCCCCACAGCAAGCAGTTTGCTATGCGGACACCCTCTGTGTCGTGTGTCCATTCACACATGGAACCTTGGCTCGGCTATGCTCCCTCTCTTCTCATTGGCTCACTGGCTGTGATTGACAGCAGTGGGAGCCAATGAGAAGAGGGAACTCCGGGATAGCCGAGACTCCAGTGCACATTGCTAAATCGAGAGGGAGCTTAGGTGAGTATTAGAGGGGGCTGGGAAGGGATGCTGCACAAAGGTAATTTACCTTCATGCATTAAAAACCTTGAGCCTTTAGAACCATTTTAATTAGGGGACTTGAGTGACCTCAGTTATGAGGAATGACTACAAACCTATTCTCTCTGGAGAAGAGACGCTTAGGAGGGGATATGATCGCAATATACAATTCTATAAATGGTGACTCTAGCATTGGGAGAAAACTGTTTAAACGTTTCCCGTCCGCCCTATACAAGTAATGCTGCTACAGGGCAGCTCAGGTGCACAAAATCGTGTGATTGAGGAGCATTACTGACAGAGGGAGAGAACTGTAAGTAAACAATACAGTTCTCTCCCCTGTCAGCACCTCCACACTGCTATGCATGCACACAGTTAACCCTTTGTTCGCCCCACATGTTAACCCCTTCCTGCCCAGTGCCATTAGTACAGTGTCAGTGCTTTTTATTAGCACTGATCACTGTGCTAATAATCAATTCCCCCCCCAGTGTCAGAATGCCTGCCGCAGTCTCGCTATAAGTCGCTGATCACCGCCATTACTAGTAAAATTTAAAAAAAATGTAAAAATCCCAATATATATATCGCCATTTATAACGCTATAACTTTCACGTAAACCAATTAATTTACACATATTGGGATTTTATTTAGCAAAGACCTGCAGCAGACAACATTTTGACCTAAATTTATGACTTAATTTTATTTTTGTAATTTTTTTTACTTGACATGGTTTATAGCAAAAAGTCAAAAATATGTTGTTTTTTTTCTCAAAATTGTTGTTGTTTTTTTTTTATTTTTATAGTGCAAAAAATTAAAAACCGCAGAGGCGATCAAATACCACCAAAAGAAAGTTCTATTCGTGGGGAAAAAAAGGACATAAATTTCATTTGTGTGCAGCGTTGCATGGCCATGCAATTGTCAGTTAAAGTAATGCAGCGCCACAATGCAAAAAATGGGCTGGTCTGTAAGGGGGGTAAATCCTCTGGAGGGCAAGTGGCTGAAGGATAAGTTTACCTTTTGGACAAAAATAATACATCCAAATTTTGTTGTAGGTAAAAAAAAGTGCATTCATTATGTTTGTCCAAAGGAGTCGGTAAAGCATTGCACCAGCGATCAGCAGATCACTGATGCTGTTCAGGTCTCCTGCAGACCTGTCAGAATATCTGTTTGCCATAGGGGGATGTAAGAGCAAGCGGATATACTGACCCCTAAAAATGGGTGAAACATTTCACATTTTCCAAAGGTGAACTTATATTTTAATTTTAGGTATAACACACGGCCACATAATGAATTTGAATAAGAAGTTAATCAGTATTAAACTGCATAAGGGGTTCTCTACTGTTAGAGCCGTGAGGATGTGGAACTCGCTTTCTTGGTTGTTGTCACTGGGCAGTTTTTTAGATCAATTCAAAAATTATTTACATGTGTTTCCTAGTGAACACAATGTACAGGGATATAGAAATTGGTAGTAACCTACCCACATGATGGACTGGTGTCTTTATTCAGCCTTACCAACTACGCAACTATATATATAACTTTGCAATGGAAGTACTGTCCCTTGTGCTAATTTAAAAAAAAAAAAAAGTAAACATAGGGGCATTTTCATGGGCATTACGTTTTTTGTTTTTGGTTTTTTTTTCTTCAGTTCAGTCATAATTTTTCAAAGAAAAAACTGATGAGTTTATATCCGTTTTTTTCATCCGTATTTTTCACTTGTTTTTTCATCCGTTTACATCCGGTTTTCATCCGTTTTCATCCGTTTTCATCCGCTTACATCTGTTTTTCATCCGTTTTACATTGGTTTACATCCGTTTAGATCCGTTTACATCCATTTTTGGTCCATTTACATCGGTTGACATTCGTTTTTCGTCCGGTCTGGGTTTTTTTGCGGAAGAAAAATAGGGTTTTCTTCCGTTCAAAAAAACAGATGTTAACAGATGCGGACATTAACGGAAGTAAAAAGATGTTCATCCGTTTACATCCACAAGTCCATAGAAATACATGGGGGATCCGTTTTCATCCGTAAATGTACAGATGAAAAACAGACATATGGAACGCCCGTGTGAAAGGGGCCTTAAGCTTAACCCCTTGACGCCGAGCGCACGCAAATAATCTGTGTTTGGGCCTTGACGCCAAGCGGCTGCATATTTGCGTGCAGTTAGAAAATGCATATGTGCTGAGAGGGCGCGCTCCCAGCACATATGTCTGTGACTCACAGAAAGGTCCTGATCTCCCCTTTCAATCGGGACCTTATCCGATCATGTGATGGCGAATCACTGCCCTGCCCGCTTCCCGACTTCTGCAACTCTTAAAGGGCCACGAGGTGCCAGCGTGAAGAGGTTAAGGCTCCATGCACATTAGCATTAGCATTAGCATTTATTTTTCTGCTCCTAGAAGCTAGTGTTATCCTATGTGTCCATGCACACTACGTTCGGCTATCAGCATTTTTTGAGCTTCAGAAAAAAAAGTTTTGTAGTTTTTTTTGAGCGTTTTTTTTTTTTTTTTTGAGCGTTTTTTTTCAACACTAATTGCTACTAAAATGCTCCTATCAGCGTTTTTTTTCCCCAGCATATTGGTGTGCTCTTGTGCATGGAGCCATCTGTACATAATCAAGAGTAAACTTTTAAGCAAACCAGTAACCAAATGTTAAGAGCCATGTTTGTCTTGGTATGCTTCCCTTTTAATGGTGCCCTCAGGGTCTTCTGGACATTTATCTCCTAATACTATTTATTTAGGCCAGGCAGCTCATATAAACCCAGAATGCTGTACTGTTCTGACTTGTGTTCAGCCTTTTCATGTTTTGTGTGAGGAAGAGCCGCATGCCTGACCTACTACAATCCAGCCTGTGGAGTTTACCTCATTTACAGTGTGAAGTGAACTGTTTGGCATTGCAGTCTTATCAGAAGATTCCCACCCGGAAAAGTAAACACAAACTTTGTTCCTGTGTGCTGTGAAAGCAGCCTGTCTCTGCTTTACTGTAAGCTATCTGCTTTTATCTGTCCCTGGTTAATGAGATAGTTATTTACCTAGCTCTGGTACTCATCACCCCCTACAACAAAGGATGCAGCTTGGTGGTATTTATTTGTTCAGGCCCTTTGTGAGGTGGAACCAGATTCCATGGTAGAACATGAGAAGCAGGGAGCCATTCTCTGGGACCGCAATGTCAGACAACTGTATAGGTGCCACTGCATAGAAAAGTCAAGAAGGCCTCCTTTTTGTTCATATTTTATTTATTTCAGGTACTTATATAGCACCGTCAATTTACGCAGCACTTTACATATATATTGTACATTCACATCAGTCCCTAACCCTCAAGGGGCGTACAATCTAAGGTCCCTAACTTACATTCATACATTCATACATACTAGGGCCAATTTAGACAGGATCCAATTAACCTACCAGCATGTCTTTGGAGTGTTGGAGGAAACCGGAGCACCCGGAGGAAACCCACACAAGCACAGGGAGAATATGCAAACTCCATGCAGGAGGCGCCATGGTCGGGAATCGAACCCATGACCCATTTACTGCAAGGCAGACGTGCTAACCACTAAGCCACTGTGCCGCCCATATACACAGGATATCTGCAAGCTGAGAATGTAGATAGAATTGGGCAGTCTAAGGGCTCATGTAGAGCTTTTCTGCGTTTTTTTTTTTTTTTTTTTTTTTTTTAGCAGCCCATGAACTCACCCTAAAGGTTTTCCTATGTGCCCATGTACACATTGTCGTTTACAGGCAGTTGAGTTTACAGTCGTTTTTTTGAACGCACCAAACTTGCGTTCAGAAGTAGATTTTATCACTGTTTCAAACACTTGTAAGTGTGACTAACCGCATTTAAGCGTTTGCGTTTAGAAGCGTTTAACTGTTCCATATCCAATTGCTGTCCAGAGCCTTTTTTCATCATCAGAAATGTATGCAAAGCGTTTTCCATGTGTTCAAATGGACCTAGTACACCAGCACAGTCAGTTCCAGGTTTCACGTGAAGGAAAAAATGGTAGAACGTGCTGCATTATGCTCATGATGGAATCCACAGTAAATACAACCTCCAGGTACTCCGGTTTCCTCCCACACTCCAAAGACATGCTGGTAGGTTAATTGGCTCCTGTCTAAATTGGCCCTAGTATGTGTATGTATGAATGTGAGTTAGGGACCTTAGATTGTACGCTCCTTGAGGGTTAGGGACTGATGTAAATGTACAATATATATGTGTAAAGCGCTGCTATATAAGTACCTGAAATAAATAAGACAGGTCATCTCAACACATACTGCTCTTTCTGCTTCTGCTCTCTCTATTTCTCTCAAAATGTCTGAAATAGTTAATTTTTTACTGTTTTTCAGTGCATTCTGGGTATTTTGGAAGGTCTCCTGATGTTATCTTTAAAAAAAGCTTCTAAACGCAGTATGCAAACGCGGCTAAAGAGACTTTTTTTAATCTACGTTTTTCGGCAGTCAGTTTCCATCGTTCAGAAGTGTTTTCTAAATGTCCCGTGTACATGGAGCCTTAAGGCGTACATACGGCCTTCAGTATGTGGGGATGTTATCTGGAATACTGAAAAATGAAAAAAAAAAATACCCTTTAGCTAATCCAAAGTCTTAGTTTTTTTAAATATTAGTTTAGGTCCTAAATTTGGGCAGATTTCTCTGCCTGGGAACCACAATTGATGCATACAACCACCCACAATAATCATTGGCTATACACTGACATACGCTCACCGGCCAGTTTATTAGGTACACCTGTTCAATTGCTTAGTAAGGGTCCTTTCACACAAGTGTTCCAGTTTTGTTTCTTCAGTCACGTTTTTTTCACCCGTTTACATTTTTATTTAGTTTACATCTGTTTTTCATCCGTTTACATTGTTTTATTTATCAATTTTTCATCCTTCTACATCCGTTTTTCATCCGTTTACATTAACTTACATCCATTTTTCACCCGTTTACATCCGTTTTCATCTGTTTACATCCGTTTTTGGTCTGTTCCGGGGTTTTTCGCAGAAGAAAAATAGGGTTTTCTTCCATTAAAAAAACAGCTGTTAACGGGTGCAGACATTAACGGATGTAAAAAGATGTTCATCCGTTTACATCCGCAAGTCCTTAGAAATACATGGGGGTCCGTTTTTCATCCGCAGATGAAAAACGGACATTCAGTACGCTCGTGTGAAAGGGGCCTAACACAGATTGATAATGAGCAATCTCATGGCAGCAATTCAGTGCATTTAGCCATGTAGCTATGGTGAAGACTTGCTGAAGTTCATACTGAGCATCAGAATGGGGAAGAAAGGGGACTTAAGTGACTTTAAATGTGACATGGTTGTTGGTGTCAGACGGGCTGGTATGAGTATTTTATAAAATGCTGATCTACTGGAATTTCACACACAACCATCTCTAGGGTTTACAGAGAATGGTCCGAAAGAGAGAAAATATCCAGTGAGCAGCAGTTGTATGGATGAAAATGCCTTGTTGATGCCAAAGGTCGGAGGAGAATGGGCAAATGATAGAAGGGCAACAGTAACTCATGTCAATGTGGACCACAATCTCTGAGCAGTGTTTGACACCTTTTTGAAACTGTCAAGAAGAATTAAGGCAGTTCTGAAGGCCAAAGGGGGTCCAACCCGGTACTAGCAAGGTGTACCTAATAATAAAGTGACCACTGAGTGTACTTTCTCAAAAAATGTGCATGTGTACAGAAGTACGACCCCGAAAATAGACTTTGCCTCATTGGGACATACATTTTCTGCATGCGCATGTTTAGACAAGTACTGCTGTATTCCCACGTACAGCCATTCGTTTCTATGAACTGCTGTACGCAGCGGCTGTGGCTCCCGGGCAGGGAAATATGCCTGAATTTACATCATATGGCCCCAGACACTTGTGTGCACAAGGCCTAATGTAAATCTGTGGTCACATGATGTAATGGGTCCCACGTCTTCTGGACTGCAGAGTGGGAAGGTCCTTCTTTGGGTGTGTTCATCACTGTCTGTGAACACTTCCCATTGGCTATCCATTGGGAAGAGGGGGTCTTCACAGGCTCAAGGAGACTTCAGTTACATAATGACAGCAAAATGAGGGGCAGCAAAAAAGAAGTGGCACATCGTAGGTTCATGTGTCAGCAGACTCGGGTGAGTTTTTTTTTTTTTTTTAATATGCTGTCAATTGAAAAAAACATCTAGCAACCTAAAGCTTACTAAAGCCAGCTATAGAAGCTATTTAAAGTGCCAGTCATCCTTTATAATATCACCCAAACCATGCTCTCTGCTCCTCCCATGCTCTCTAGCTCCCTTGTTTCCTCCTCCCATGCTTTTCTCCAGGACTTCTCCAGAGCCTCCCCCAGCCTCTGGAAAACTCTACCCCAATCTATCCGACTATCACCTACTCTGCCCACATTTAGGTGATCTCTGAAAACCTATCTCTTCAGGGAAGCCTGTCCTGCCTTCAGCTAATAACCAAATTTTCTATTCCTCCTGTCAGTTTATCCCCCACAGTTATTACCTTTGGAACCACCAGCCACTCCCACTTAGATTGTAAGCTCCAAGGAGCAGGGCCCTCCTTAACCCTCTTGTATTGAACTGTATTGTTGCTGTATTGTCTCCCGTTATATTGCAAAGTGCTGAGCAAACTGTTGGCGCTATATAAATCCTGTATAATAATAATCCTTCCGTGTTTTGGATTTGAGTTGAAGTGTGCTTTAAAGGTTTTAGCAAAGCTTTCTGAAAGATTTGCACATGCTTTGTAGAAGCTGGCTGTACACATTGTTCCTATGCAAGCTAGAGTTCATTTGTAGGGAGCCTATCAGCACCGTGTTGTACATATGCCTGGTTATGTAGGGAGCCTATCCGCACCGTGTTGTACATATGCCTGGTTATGTAAGGAGCCTATCAGCTCCGTGTTGTCCATATGCCTGGTTATGTAGGGAGCCTATCAGCACAGTGTTGTCCATATGCCTGGTTATGTAGGGAGCCTATCAGCACCTTGTTGTACATATGCCTTGTTATGTAGGGAGCCTATCAGCACAGTGTTGTCCATATGCCTGGTTATGTAGGGAGCCTATCAGCACCGTGTTGTACATATGCCTGGTTATGTCATGAGCCTATCAGCATCGTGTTGTACATATGCCTGGTTATGTAGTGAGCGTATCAGCACCGTGTTGTACATATGCCTGGTTATGTAGTGAGCCTATCAGCATCGTGTTGTACATATGCCTGGTTATGTAGGGAGCCTATCAGCATCGTGTTGTACATATGCCTGGTTATGTAGTGAGCGTATCAGCACCGTGTTGTACATATGCCTGGTTATGTAGGGAGCCTATCAGCACCGTGTTGTACATATGCCTGGTTATGTCATGAGCCTATCAGCATCGTGTTGTACATATGCCTGGTTATGTAGTGAGCGTATCAGCACCGTGTTGTACATATGCCTGGTTATGTAGTGAGCCTATCAGCATCGTGTTGTACATATGCCTGGTTATGTAGGGAGCCTATCAGCATCGTGTTGTACATATGCCTGGTTATGTAGTTGGATTCTTCTTATCAGAGTTAAACTGTCTGCCCGTACAAGATATATGCAGACAGCCTACAATGACAGTATGCAGGAGTCCTGCATGGCACCAGCGATCTGCTGATCCCTGGTGCAATGTTTTCCAGGCTCAAAAAAAAAATCGTAAATGCACATTTTTTTACCTGCAAAAGATGAAGCTATCCCTTAATTAGGGTTAACCGAACTTTTACTTGAAATCTGATGTGAATGAATGTTCTAGAGGGAGTTTATGCATGAAATTCTACTTTAATGTTGGCTGCACTCTGTTTATATTGGCTGGAAGACTACAAGTCAACCACAAGTTGGATAATAATAAAGGTAGTACTGAAAGTATAACTATAGGAAAAACTGTTTTTTTTTTTTTGTTTTTTTTTTATTATATATGTTTTGGATAGAATGGAGAGGGATTAGTACACCTATTAGGTTTTTATTGAGATTCACCCTCTCTATTTGTCCTGTTTATCTTTATCAACAAAAGTGAAAGTAAAGAGATACCCTCACATTTTGAGTTCTCCCCACAAAAGTAATAGAGGAGAAATTTTCCAATGGGAACACTAGTTCTGTGACTTGGGGTCCCCAAGAAATTCCCCCAATCTGTGGGGATTGTCACTCACTTGCTGTTTTGGCTATGGGACAGGAAGTGAAGGTAAATCTCCCCAATGGGATACAGAGAGAAAAAAAATAAACTGATGGGTTATAACCCTCCTTACTCTATACAAAATGAAAAAAAAAGTTTTGCTTGTAGTTGTACTTCAACGTCTGGATTCAGGTCTTGACTTTTTTACCTTTGTAGCATTGGATTGAATCGGGCAGGACATTATCTGCGTGGAGTTTGCATTTGCTTGCAAAGGGTTTTCTCCGACACCCCAATGACATGCTGGTAGGTTAATGGGCTTCTGTTGAAATTGATCCTAGTGTGTGTGTGTATTTCTGCATGTGAGATGGGGACCTAAAGCCCCATACACATGAGCAGAATATCGGGAGGTATTGGCTGGTTCAACAGCCACCAGCTGACATTTGGCCTGTGTGTACAGCAGCCAGTCCGGCTTTTGTCGAAGGGGCATGACTGAAGGAGGTCTGCTGATTGGATTTAGATCAGCGCTCTCAGCCAATAACTGAAAGCACTGATCAGTTTGTTCTAGTGGGGGGCGGCGCAGCAGGGGTAATTGCTGTACTAACACCACTTGTGTTAGTACAGCGATCTCTCCGTTTTTTTTTCCTTCAGCCTGCCCGATTGAACCAAAAAAGCTGATAGCGTGTACAGGGCATTAGATTGTAAGCTCCTTGAGGACAGGTACTGATGTGAATGTACAATATTTGTAGAGTGCTGCATGAATTGTTGGTGGTATATAATTACCTGTGATAAATAATACTTTCAAATTCTACATGCCTTTTGACGTGGGCACTGATGGCGTAAACATTAACATACACGTAATTCTGTCGTTCACATGGTGTCGAAAATACTCCTAAAATGCAGTGTTTAGATACATACATGGTATAGTTTTACACAATTAAATGCAGCACTGTAGTTATCAATGGGGCCATACAGCTGCGTCCATAAACAAAACGTTCAGTGTTTAGCTGCGTACAAAAATATACAAAAATGACGTCTAAACGTCAGTACTTTAAGGCTTAGTTCACACTAGCTTTGTCAGCAGGCGTCAGACAGGCGTTGGGAAGCGTTTTTAACGCTTCTCAAACGCCTATGAAAATTCTTCACATGGCAGCACACAGAGCTGTTCACACTGAAGTGTTAGCGTCGCTGCAAAACTGAAGCCTCGTGTTGAATCAGGAGGAGTTGAAGCCTCCCATTCAAGTCTATGGTGGCACTCCGCAAACGCCTGGCAGGGGGGTGCAGTGCGGTTGCGACGCGGTTATGTAGTGTTAATACCATTTAACTTCATTATAGGCATTTGTGGTGCGGTTTTAACGCTTGGCAAACGGCTATCAACCGCCTCAAAACCGCCCATGGGGCATTTGAGGAGCGTTAAAAACACTTCCCAAATGCCGGTCTAATGCTATAGGGGCGTTTGGCAAGAGCTAGAAATAAAGTCAAGTGTGAACGAGCCCTTAGTGAGTATTTCACTGAAGAACCTGCATTTCTTCCAAAAAAACACACATGCCTGTATGAACGAAGAAGAACAAGTTAACCTAAAGTAATGGGAGGATGGCTACATGTCCTACAATGTGTGCCTCGCAGTTCCCCAACCTTGGTGGTCTTACCTCCAGTCTTGGTGGCCTTATCCTTAGAGTCATTTTGGTCATGGGGTCATTGTTTGAACTGAAAATACCATTGGGCTACCTCAGTATATCTTAACTGAGATGTGAAGATTATTGCATCCAACAGTGAGGGTATAGTTTACGTCTTTGTAAATGACAGTACTCACACCCTGGTGCACATTGTAGCACCCATCCATTAGTCAGGCTGGGAGCAGTGAAATGCAGGTTAGTAATCTATCCCTGGCCGGGTTTCTTCTGTTCACATGCTGCTGCTAAAGAGCAAGTCAGTGAGAGAAGTGTGACTAAAGTGTGTGTCATCCATCCCATTCTCCATCCCAGCATTGGGAGTACACTGCGGGTCACCCTGTACCTTCATACCAAGCTGTACTTCTGTCACTCTGCCTGGACCTCTGGAGGGAATGACTGTAGTGCAAATCATTTCACATTCCGCCGTACACTTAAAGAAAGAGCTTCATTGTTTAACTATTGAGAGGGTAACACATAATGGAGTAAGAATTTGTCTTTGTATTACATTGGTAGTCCGCATGCAGTGGAAGCTGTAACATTCTCTACTGAGCCAAAATGTTGCCTATCCATTCCCATCACTCAGGCATGTCAGAATACCCTCCAAACAAGCGCTACACATCATCATGCTTAAAGCATTACTCAATCCAAAACAAGAAAGAAATAAACAGCCCATTAAAAAGGTAAATTAACAAAACCAGCCTTTTCCGCAATATTTAGCTCAATCCAGAGATCTTCCCTGCAGTACTTTTTTCTACTGCTAGATGTCCTCAGTTTTATGGCAAGTATTATTCAACCCACTTCTCTGAGCCCAGGTCATTCTGAGCGCAGGTCATTCTGGACCCACCAAGCCTGTGACTGGACAAAGAAAGGAGAAGTAAGGAGCTCATTTTTTGTCACTGCTTTCTGCTCCTCATCAGCACATGAAGTGATTGACTCCTTGGTCTGCTTCTTCCTCTCACACTCCAGCCCTGCTGTGCAAGGACTGCTAGAGGCAAATATCTGGTCAATTTTTTTTACATATTATTTTTCATTCAGAAAATCTTTTTAATGATGCATGAATGATTACAGAGCTGCATTCAGTTGTGTCTTATATATTTGAGTTCAGCTTTAAGGGTAATGTCATATTAGTGTACTTGCAACAGCACAGTTGGCTATTTATTTCAGGTACTTATATAGCGGCGTCAATTTACACAGCACTTTACATGTATATTGTACAGTCACATCAGTCCCTAACCCTCAAGGGGCGTACAATCTAAGGTCCCTAACTCACATTCATATACAAGGGCCAATTTAGACAGGCTCCAATTAACCTACCAGCATGTCTTTGGAGTGTGGGAGGAAACCGGAGTACCCGAAGGAAACCCACGCAGGCACAGGGAGAACATGCAAACCCCATGCAAGCGGTGCCGTGGCTGGGATTCGAACAAACAACCCTAGTACTGCCAGGCGGAAGTGCTAACCATTTAGCCACTGTGCTGCCCCTATTGTCTATGATACTTGGCTGTTGGCTATTGTCTATGATACTTGTTTGGACCAAGAAGAAGGGGTAGACTCCTGGGGTACCTTTGGACCGTAGCATTGTCAGGGGAGAGGGGTGTGTTAGATTTAGCTGATTTAGCTACACTAACAAATTGAAGCCAAATTCCAGCTAACACTTTTTAGCAGGTACAGCAACAGTTTTTTCCTTTTTGGGATAAAGATTTACATAAATAAAGGCTGACCGCCAATGTTCAATAGTTTGTATCAACTTTCTAGCTGCTACATCTGCAGGAGGGCTTGTTCTGTTAAAAATAAAAAAATACTGGTCGGTTTACCAGGTAGAAAATGGAAAGAAAACGAATACAGCCATCACATCAATATAATACATATTTGCTGTTGGGTTGAATGCTGCATTAGGAATAGTAGATGACCGGTATAGCTCTGATTAATAGGAGTTTGCCGTCTGATAGGGAATGTAAATGGTTTAATGTACAATGTGTATGTTGTGTTATAGGAAAGTGCTATACAAATATAGGAAATACAAAAATGGTACGGGATCTCGTATAGAATCGGCATTGCTAGAATCTTGAGGGAAGGGCACACGCAGATAACCTAAGATTGTTACATTTAATTGTCTTCAACAAGAATAATGGACATCTAGCCTGTATTCTATGTAAATTTCTCCAGTGTCCCGACTCCCCTATTAGCCTGCTATAGTTGATTGATGATGGTGATTGATGTTGGTATTGATTTAAGAGGTGAAGCTGTTCTGTCAACACTGCTAACAGTTTGCCTGTCTTGTGGCTTCCTTCTGCAGGTCAGTGATGTCATCCCTGTGGGCGGAGCTTGGGAACTCCCTTGAAACATTGAAGCATCGTGTTTCAGTATGAACATTAGCAGTGAGGAATTCCGCAGCAGAGGACGAGCTTTTCCACTGACTACAAACCTCTGTCTGGATTACAAAGCCTCAAGAAGCCGGGATTTCTTCCTTTCCTGACTGGTGGATAGATCTTTTAATTCCTCTACATTTTCTCCATCACTTCTTCATCTGGTGTGCTTTTCGCCCTGGTTGTGGACAGTCGGTGGGCACCACCATGTGTCATGTTATAGTAACATGCCGCTCTATGCTATGGACCATCCTGAGCATTGTAGTAGCCTTTGGAGAACTGATAGCTTTCATGAGCGAGGACTGGCTGATTGGCAAAGCAAAGAATGGTGACATTGAAAACAGGACTGGATGGCCGCAGGAGCCTTATCGCCCAACGCTGGGCATTTATGGACGTTGTATTAAAATGCCTCAAGGGCAGTATTTCCGGAGAGACCCCCTTTGCGGTCCCTATGCTGAACATTTTAATGAGATAGCTAGTGGCTTCTGGCAGGCTACCGCTATCTTCCTAGCAGTGGGCATCTCCATCCTATGTATAGTAGCTTTTGTATCTGTCTTTACCATGTGCGTACAAAGTGTGATGAAGAAGAGCATATTCAATGTCTGCGGGCTGCTACAAGGAATAGCAGGTGGGTACTTGGTGGAAACATCTCCCATTTTATTGAATTTTTTTTTGTCATTTCCAGGTAGGTTGTTGTCATATGGCTTCCTCCAACAAGGATATAAAATGTGCCATAGTTTTTCTGGATCTTTCCAGAAACCTTTGTTTTCTTTGCTCCAGGTACAAAGTCCAGTAACTGACACATTGCATTTCCTCTGTACTGATGAATGCTCCAGTCTGGTTCTCATGGGTTAGCTTTGCCGCTCTGTAAAGGATGTAGTGACACTTTGAAAATTTCATGTTCAAGATCTTAGACCAGTGTTTCTCAACCTTTTTTCAGTCAAGGCACCCTTTAAAATTTTGGACAGTCCCGAGGCACCCTTTAAAATTATGGACCGTCTTGAGGCACCCCATTCTAAAATGAGGTGCCTCAATACTGTCCATAATTTTAAAAGGGCACCCCATTCTAAAGTGTAAAAAACTATTGTAACAGCAACATCCACACATGTAAGACACCCAACATTAGAGGTGATTTATTCTTTTGTGACCCCAGCATTGATGGAGAGGGGAGGGTCAAACTAGGATGCTGTGCAGGCAGCTGACATCCTCCTTACCAACTGATGGTATTATTGTTTGTCAGTACACCGGGGGCTGGAAGGTCCGCGGCTAGGTGGTCGTATTGGTTCACAATGAAAACCTTTGGCTTTGTGTAACTAAAAGTCAGGCTTGTTCCACCCGCTGGCTTGTATATAAGTTTGGGGCAATTTTTAGCCATTTTGCCAAGACACCCCTGAAGAAACCATAAGGCACCCTGGTTGAGAGAGGCTGCATTAGATGGTAGTTGGACATCGGTAAATTATCTACACTCTAAGGCTAGGTTCACATATGTGTAAGTGGTGCTGCTGCGGATCCGCACAAAAATCCGTGCAGCTGCACCACCAGCACAGAAGAATGTGGACCCGCGGGCAGGTGCCAATAATTCTAATGGCATGCCGCCCGCACTGGAAATCGAAATGGGAGCCGAGGTTCCCCTGCAGGCTGCGGTTTCCAAAAAGTGAAGGGACTTCTTCCTGTGTGTCCCGAGGCACGGGAGTCCATTCAAATAAATGGGCTCTCGTGCCCACGCAAAACGTGGCTCGCACGGCGCATATATGTGAACCACGGCTAAAGGTCCAACCTCCTCACCTGTCAGAAACGCACATCTTTATTTTACCTGCTATACATTTTAGAAAATACAGCCAGTCCATCACTCAGACGGAGGAATATTGAGCCTTATGCTCAGTGATTATTGAAGCAAACTCTTATTTTCAATATTCCCTAATGTTATTTGGGCTCCCTTCATTGACAGAATCACAAAGATGGTTTTTTTTTTTTGATTTTTGTAAATACTTTTTCATTTTGCCATCCCTCTACTGTATTTCTTGCCTAGACAAGTATGAAGTGAACTATACTGGGCGCGCATGCGCAGGATTTGTGGTGCAACTTGCGGTACACCTAGCGTTCTAGCAGGAATCATTTGGTTTACAAATCCAATCCAGTGGTATTTGTGTAGCCAATGCTATTGTAATGTGTAATGTAAATGATTTTCGCTAGAGCGCTGACTGTGCGTACGCAGGACGGGTGATGCTTATGTTGCTGTTACTATGTCCTGCATTGGCATGGCTGGGTTACACACAATGGCAAGGGGCTTGGAGTGTTCAACAGAATGTAAGCCTGCATGGAAAAGTAAGTAGGTTTTTTACAATTAACATTTCATACATTTCATTTTTAACTCTGCCTTTTTTTCTACTTTTTAGAATTTTGGTGAAGTTTCTTTTTAAATTGTTTCAGTTTAACCCCAAAATTGCTGTTTTCCTTGCGTTCAAAAGATAAACCTCTTTTAATCCTTCTTGGATGAAAAGCATCGACGTTCTTATAGGAACATTTTGACAGATCCTATCATTTAGCGGGGCTCTTAATCCCGTCAGTTTAGGTTGTCGCCTTACCGGTTATGACATTGTTACATATCGCTAGTATATACATTGTATCATAATGTTCTACCCACTGTTGGTAAATGTTTTTTGTTACTTGGTTTTCAGTTGGCATATGTATGGCATCTTAAGCTGGCCATACATGGATCAAACTTCAGCCAGTTTAGCAGGGACCAGCCGAATTTCAATCCATGTATGGGCAGCATGGTTGTACACATGTCGATCTATTGATTGACTTGTGTACAATCAGCATTTTGGAAAATCTATTATAGGTACTTGTATAGCACCGTCAATTTACGCAGCACTTTACATATATATTGTACATTCACATCAGTCCCTAACCCTCAAAGGGTGTACAATCTAAGGTCCCTAATCTACATTCATACATACACATACTAGGGCCAATTTAAACAGGAGCCAATTAACCTACCAGCATGTCTTTGGAGTGTGGGAGGAAACCGGAGTATCCGGAGGAAACCCACGCAGGCACAGGGAGAACATGCAAAATCCAAGCAGGTGATGCCGTGGTTGGGATTCGAACCAACGACCCTAGTACTGCCAGGCGAAAATGCGAACTATTTAATCTGCTCTTGATCAGCATCACCAGCTATAGCCGATGGTGCTGATGATTGTGTTCTGATGGTGGGAAAATCGCAGAATACAAAGGTTTACTGGAAGGGATTTCCCCATCTACCTCCAGTGTGTGGATGGGGAATTAAGTCATTTTCTGTCATTCAGTCAGCGGGTTGAGAGAAAACAACTTATGAATGGCCAGCTCTAGTTTTAGCCAGGGATTTTTCTGCATTGTGTCAAGTACAGTTTAGAGCTGTCAAACATAAGATAATCCTATTCCAAGAAGTTACTTTGTGACAGCTGTGAGTGCGAAACAAGCGGAACTTCCAGCACATGATGTCATCTACCTCCCAGTGATTTCATGGTACAGACAGTGCTGCAGGGAGATATGATCTGTTCAGTATCGCACACCTCTGCCTGGGATTTATTGGTCTCCGTAGCACAGCAGCCACTCGTGGTTCTGACATTTCTGACCTTTGTATCAGGGTTGTGTCTTTGAGTCATATCAACCAGAAAGAGAAGGTGAGCCGCCACACTACCTCCAATGTCTCAAAGGTTCGCTTGTTTATTGCATAGCGACAGTTGCTGCATGAGAAGGACGTGTCAATATTTGCAGCTGGTAATCTCATCAGACTGATTCTGATTGACTCACTCACAGCTGGCTTTACCATTCCGAGGTCCTGTCTGCAGCTGTGCGACTCCCATCTCTCCGAGCATCACTAGGCTTACACGATGTAATACAAGACCCCCTTATATATACAGGCTGCCCTTCATTCATTCTTCCTTCTATTATATGCATACGGGAATTGAAACCATAAATACACATGATATTCTGGTCAGTGGCGAACAAATGTATTATGTTTTATTAGGATTTTCCTGATTGATCCTGGAACCACTGGATGATTGCTTCTCATGCATGCACTTTCTGTAACATGACATCAATCTTGCTGAATTGGCCATGATTTAAGCAACACTGTCTGGGGAACCTTCACTTTCTTGCAGAGCTCTGTGTGCAGATAGTATTCCTAATTTCCAGGTTTGTTGAATAAAATGTCTCCTGCTGGCCTGACAACACCTATATATCTGCTGTCTCCTGCTGTGACTAGGGGTCAGAAGGAGGAACCACAGCAGCCAGCAAGGGGACATGTGAATTGAGACACCAGAGGAGTCCTATACTATCAGCACACAGCCCTGCAAGAGAATAAAGGTTTATTTTTCCGAACATGCTAATTGCCTGGTAGTCCCGGCTTTAGTACCTTGACTCGCAGACCTAGAACAGTTGTATAGTGAGTGAAGTGAGCTTTGATCTGTGAACACAATGAAGGTCAGTCTAACAGCTAGTAGTATTTTAAAGGATAACTGCATCTTTAAAAACAAAAATAATAAAATAATTTTTTTGCAAGAAATTGCATTTATTTTTTTTCACAGGAGTCTGTAAAACATTGCATCCATGATCAGCAGATCGTGGGTGCAATGTCAGGCTCCTGCAGACTGTCAGTACAACTGTCTGCCCATACCTCCCATTAGGGCAGGCAGTTACTGAAGTCTAGGAAATTCAGTGAACTACGAGAGTGCTCACCAGTGCCCTTGTAATTCATTGAGAAATTCAAGCCGCCTGCCGCAGTGGAAGACAGTACTTGTAGTATATTCATTCACAGGAAACTATGAATGAATGATTTGGCCATGTGGGTGGAGCCCCGCACAGACGTGCTGTTTTTGAATTGCGACAGTGGTTGCAGGGAGAGGGTCCCCCACGCTCTGTCACAGTGGGATTGGGTCAGGGTGGTGACAGGTGCTTTAGTAACATGTTACACCTTGAAAATGGGTGTAACATGTTACTAAAGGTGAACTTATCCTTTTAGCCCCCGTTCACACCAATGCGATTTGACAGTACAAAATTGCATGGAAAGTTGCACGCTATTTGTGCTTATGGAAGTTTTCAAATTGGTGCGACTTGCACCAATTTTGAAAAAGGTTCCTACGCTATGTTTGGCGATTTCGTGTGCAAATTTCATTGACGTGCTTGAAGTCACACATATGTCGGCAAGCTGCACATAAAATCATACTGACCTGCGGCTTTGAAGTCACACTACTTCAGCTTTATTTCAAAGCCACATTTGGTGCGAACCAGAGCTAAGGGCCAGTTCACACCAGATGCAGTCCAGTGAGTTTTTCTTTTTTTCTGCATCAAAAATGCATGTACAGTGTTTTCCATGTATTCCAATGGCCCTAGTTCACACTAGTGCAGTCCATTTTCAGTGCAGAAAAAAAAGTAGAATATGCTGCATTTTTTTCTGCACAGAACTGTACTAGAACACAGCAAACTGCATCAGACATGCACCAGAAGAGATCCTGGTGTGGACTGTAAACAAAATGTGCATCCAGAGTGGGTTTGAACTGGCAAAGAGTGAAATCAGCAGAGGCAGCCCCAGTATTTCTTTCATTCTAGGTTCCCTGTGGAATTTTAAAAACATTTCTGCATTATCTTGACAAAGGATTTCTTTTCAGAAACTCAGCCCTAAGATAGGACAAAATTGAGCCAACTTGATGACCAGACTTTTCTCCCTTGCAGTTAAGCACTACAAACTGGTCACCTACCTGCCTTCAGCTTGTGACTGGACAAAGAAGGAGCAGCAGGCCACTGAAGAGCTCAGCCTTTTGCTCTTTCCTCCTGTCAACTTTTTTCTTTTCAGCGCATGTGCATGAGGTACACTTGATTGGCCCTTTGTCCTGCCTCTCCCTCTCCCTTTCCCAGTCTTTATTGCTGCTGGGCAGTGATTACTAGAAATTATATCAAGTCCAATTCAAAAAGTGAAATACCACAGATTCTTTCCCTGCCCTCCAGCCTGTAACTGAGTCTCTTGTTGTTTTTTTTTTTTTGTGGGGACTTATTCCTTTTTTTTGGTCGGTACCCTCTTCCATTTCCGCAGTTGTTTCCTAAGTGAGGATAACACCACTCATCCTTCCTCCTCCCCGCCTGCAGCCTCCGGGAACACCTCGCATGTCCCAGGAGGCTGCAGTACTAGTCTCCCGTCTCTGCATGCGCAGTGGGGAGCCAGCAGTGATTCTTCAGGAAGTCACAGCTGTCTCCCAAATCCAAAATGGCGGTGCCAGAGACCCATAGTGGTGAGAAGAGTGGGCTGTGGGAAGACAACTCTGGAATCTATGGACTGGTAAGTACCTGATCTTTAAAAGTATACTATAGTATTTGTAGATGCTGACTTTTCATTTTTTTTAAAACTTAATGAAGTCCTGCAAAAATTGCCATGGGAAACCATGTTTAGAAGCTGCCGCTGTTGTGTATTAAGTAAGCAGCGGCCGTTTGATCTGCAGACAGGTGCCACCAGGCTGCCGAAAGACAACATGAAGAGGAAATGAGATCTGGTGTGGGCTGCTTGTTGACAGACAGGTTTGAGGGATAACAGCTCTGTTCTATTCTAGGTTCCAATGGCTTCAAATGAATACCAGTGAAAATTCATATCAGGGAGACGCTTGTTGCACAGCCCTCACCACATGTCACGGCTAATAAGATTAGGTCTACAAATGAGCAGGCTTTGACATTATCTAGCTGTGAAGAGACAGCTAACAGGCAGCCACTTTGTCTCCCAACCAATTTTCCCCTTTGGGTAACTTAATTGGAGAGGCTTTGCTGGTTTATGGTGCTCACATGTTGTTGACATGCTTTGTACAGTTCAGTCATGACAAAGTGGGATCTAACAGATGCGGCTGTGCGAAACCTAGCCTGGAATTCCACCATTTACATCTTCTGTAAATTTGTATTTGTCTCGAAGCAGGAATCTGCTGCATTAAATTTATCAACAAACCTCACAAATCTATACAAACTTTTACATACATGCTGCTTAAAGCAGAACTTCACTCTCTGGCAGCACTGACTATTTTTAATCCTTATGTGGCTAGCATTAGTAATTACATAGGAAAGTATATCATATTTACTTGTTTTAACCTCTTCACACCGACAGTAAGCAAATATGCGGCCTCTCAGCTGCTGGGCCTTGATGCCGAGCGGCTGCATATTTGCATACCATTTGTAAACAAACGTGCTGAGAGCACGCGCCCTGCGCACTACCAGCACATGTGTCAGCGTCCCACAGAAAGGTCCCGATCTCTTCTTGCGATCGAGACCTTTCCGATCATGTGACTGCCATGACAGCCAATCACGGCAGTCACATGACGCCAAACTCGCCCCGTCTCCCAGCGTCAGAAACCCCTAAAGGGCTGGGAGGCGCCGGCGTGAAGGGGCTAAACTATTTTTTTACATTTCACCAGTTACTTCCTGGTTTCCATGCCTAGGCAAATGATGTCATACATCCCAGGAGTCTACAGAAAGGGAGCTAGGGTTCTCAGCACAGCCAATGCCTGGTCTAAGGGCAGATAGATTCCAGGAAGTAAATGTTACATGAATCATCTGCCCTTAAAGATGATCACAGCCAACAATACCAGGGGGTGTTTTTCAAAGTGAACTCTCCGCAAAATAAAGCATGCAGACATGGATAGATGGATCAGTTTTCTTTGAACATTAAGGCTCCATGTACAAGGGACACTTCTGAATGATGGAAACTGACTGCTGGAAAATGTAGGTTAAAAAAATTCTGTTTGGCTGCGTTTGCATACCGCGTTTATGCACATTTATGAGCGTTTGCGTTTAGAAGTGTTTTTTAAAGATAACCTCAGGAGACCTTCCAAAATGCCCAAAATGCACTGAAAAACAGTAAAAATGAACTATTTCAGACATTTTTAGAGATATAGAGCAGAAGCAGAGAGAGAAGTATGTGTTGAGCTCATTTCTGTGCAGAAATTATTGCAGCAGTGTCTAACATATTTTCTTTCATGCGAAACCTCAAAGTATGGTGTACCAGGTCCATTTGAGTACCGGGAAAACGCTTTGCATGCATTTTTCACGATGAAAAAAGGCTCTGGACAGCATCTGGAAAAGGAAGAGTTAAAACAAATTTGCAAACGCTTATAAACGTGGTTAGCTGCGTTACAAGCATTTGGCATTGAAATTTTGATAAAATCTACTCCTGATTGCAAGTTTCCTGCGTTCAAAAAAACGACTGTAAACTCAACTGCCTGTAAATGACATAGTGTACATGGACACATAGGAAACATTAGGGAGAGTTCAGGGGCTGCTGAAAAAAATGCAGAAAAGCTCCTAAACGTGAGTTTATCAGCTGCAGTGTACATGAGCCCTAACAATTGATTAAATAGTACTTTTGGTCTGTGGTGCTCAGATACAGTGCAGTTCCACTTTAATGTGCACATTGGAGCATAGAAATATAGCAGTTGAACTGAGGGCTTTAAAGTTCAGGTTGGAGGGCTTTCATCTTCTTTCTTGCTTTAGTCTTTACTCATTGACATAGGACAAGCATGCAGCCAGTAATGTCTGAAAATCTGAATGTCCACGCTGCGTACATGTCCTATGTTACTGACTCATTACGTAGCAGTAGTGTTGGAGTTACAACAACCTCAGACCCAGGACAGTTAAAAAAAAATTTGGCTATCCAAGTCAAGTTTGTGTCCAAGCAGGTTCACTTTAAGCTGCCAATACATGAGCAGATTGGTCATGTGATCTCCAGGTGTCAGTCAAATTTGGCCATTCATTGTGACTGCTGAATCTGACAGTAATGCTGATTCCATACATAGATTGATCAGTCATACTGCATATGGCGCCATATAAATGTGTGTGGAAACCTAAAGAATATTTAAAGAAAAATCCCTCTTAGACAGTTGTCACCAGAATAGGTGTCCCATTTAGAAGATTTCACAGGGACAACCATCATTTTTTTTTTTTTTTTTTTTATTATTTCCCATGACTTGTCTGCTGACCATGATCACCAATACAAATAGAGAAGACAAAGTGTTATTAAACCCACAACAGTAAAATCAGTCTGTATATGCAGTAAAGCATGCTTGATATACTCACTGTGGAACCTAAGGGGTTAATCCTCTGCATTGTGTAAAAAGGCTGTTTGATCCTTTCCTCTCTGCCCCTCCTCTTATTGAAATGTCCACCTGATACAGACTGAACCAGTAGTCACATGTACATGCTCAGTTTGATGTGTATTGCTAGAGAGGAGGTTTTTGGGTTTTTTTTTGTTTTTTTTGGGAGAGTGCATGTGATCAGCACAGGACCAATCAGCACTGTCCAGACAGAGAGTCAGAGGTTTCACATCCTCCTAGAGCACAAAGAAAACTCCTCCTAAAGCTTTAACCAGTGCTCTGCTGAAGTCACCAGACTGCCCTAACTGCTGATGAGAAAAGGTATTTAGCAGTTTATATTTACTAAAATAATTGCATTTCCATGTTCTGTGTACTATAGGAGACCAGATATAGTGAATGCAGGGTCCTGGGCTTAGTATCACTTTGTCTCCCGAATGGTGTTAGGCTGCAATTAAAAACTTGACCAGGGCTTTACCTGTCTTCTGATCCAACCAAAATAAAATACAGAGTTGTGGCTGTAGTTGCAACTAATTGACTATAATTCATAATTTCATTTTCTTTCAAAGCGGCTACAGTTTTTCTGAGGATGCGTAACACTTTTGCTTTCCTTACATGACCAGCCATTTTAACCCCACAATTGGTGATGATCGCCTGCCACGTTTTATCCTAAGCTGGATATGAGGTGGAAATGCCTCTCTTGCCCAATCTTTATTGACCTAAAGTTAAAGCTGATGAAAGATATGGTCATATGGTGGTGACCTCTGTCAATGAGCATGGACAACGGCAACCATTGTTCTCCCCTATAGATAGTCCACAGATATATTTGGTTGTAACATAGGCTGTGAGGTGCCACACTGGGCTTTTCTCTGAATGCACAAAGGAGAAACATCTAACAATTTCCAAGCTGACTAAGGGATCTTCTGATTTTAGTGCCCATGGTTTTTCAAATAGGATAATTGAGTCATCATGACTTGTCCCGATACTATCTGAATATTTCAGAATTTGTTATTATGGGGTGATGGACATACAGTGTACAGTATATGGTTTTTCTTTCCTGGAACTTTACATTGGACTTCGCCTAACAATGACCACCACAAATGAGAGCAGCCATGCAGGACAGAATTCAGTAAACCGTAGCAACCTTATAGGATGAGTTTTCTGCAATATATTCGTGAATTAAGGATGTCCCTGTGGGTTTTTGACTAGTTACTATGGGTAGCAGCTTAATTTTCTCACCTAAACCTTTTATATATGAGCTGCTGTTCTCCTACATGCAGGAGATCAAGATAGAATGAGTCCTATTAAATGTGTAGGAGCAGCCTTCTACTTTGATACATAACTGGGATTTTCATGGTTTGCTTATCAGTCTCTGCAATAGCTGGAGGTGATTTTCTGATGCTGGGAAGCTCTGTGTGCTTTCTCAGATTTGAGTACATTTGTTTGTCGGTTGTCTGACCTCTGGGCACTGAAGAAATCAGAGAGTCATCATTTGCAGGATCTGACTTGTACACTGACAAATTTTCATGGAGCGTTCACAGATGTATCAGTGACGTAGCTGCAGAATAAACTGAATAATTGTGAAAGAGCCAACATTCCTCTAAACGTGCGTTGATGTGGTTGAGTATAGTAAGCGTTTGCCAACGACACAATCAAGTTGTCATTTTCTATATATTCCATCCAAGTCTCCGGTGATCGGCTCTAGGTATTGGAACAAAGATGCCAGTAGATTGATGAATGTGTTAATTAAATGTACAACATTCTGGCCAACATTTATTTTTTTACATTATTTTTAACAGACAAGGAGGTCCATGATTCATGTAATTGATACACTTGGCTTCTCTTGAAGAGCAACTTATTCAAATGTCTTCTTGTGCAGAGTACTACTAGTATTCAATGAAATACTCTGATAGGTGTGTTACTATACAGACATTGTCTGCAGGTGTGATCCAGGATTCAAGTAATGGGTGTCGTTGACTTCAGCCACTGCCAGACTGATCTACTGTACCAGTCATGAGGGACATGTCTGACATATATTGTCTGCATCATTCAGGGCCAGTGGAAGGGATCAGCAGTGCTATTGCCATTAGAGAAGGTAGGCAGGCCTACTAAAGCAGAGGGGTTTAGGCTTGACCCTTTAGGCTTGGTTCAGCCAACTTGATATTGGCATGTCATTTGTTATTCATCCATTCGGGGGAATGTTTTAGAAGAACCCTAATTAGCAGATTGCAGTATCCAGTAAGTAGCCATTTTTCTAATCAAATCTGAAAGAGGAGGGAATCTGGTTGCTTTGAGGTACTTCAGATAATTGCTGTTTTGTACAACTTTACTAGGGGAACGTAGTTCAGTTACAATTGCAGTGTTTACCTTACAGTAGATTTTAGGACATTCACATTTTTACTTGCTTTTTCATGATGTATTAAAGAGTAGCTCTGATCAGTTATAAAAAAAAAAATGTAGTTGCTGACTTTTAATTCACAGACATTTTTTACTAGCCCATAGCTGTTGTCACCCAGGCCAGTAGTTCAGTCTTCAGGTCCTCAGGGATGCCATTTTGCTTGCGGGAGGCCAGCTATGGCTTTCCACTGCGCTTGCGCAAGATGCGCTGCACTTTCCCAATGGTCCGACAGTCTCCTGGGACATGTGACATGTCCAAGGAAGTTACCCAGGGAGGGGGACAAACGTCCGCTCTGATCACAGCATAAAGCATGGTCATTAGTGAGCACTGTAAAGCAGGAAGCAAAACTTGTATATGTAATGATAAAATGTGACTGAACCCATGTACCTGTACAGAAAAATTAAACCGAGAAAAATGTTATTTTAACCACCCCAGTACCGGGCACTTTCACCCCCTTCCTTCCCAGACCAATTTTCAGCACTGTCTCACTTTGAACAGTTGCCCAGTCATGCGACACTACCCATATGACATTTATATCATTTTTTGAGACAAATAACGCTGGTTTTTTGGTGGTATTTATTCACCACTGGGTTTTTTAAAAATGTTTTCTAAACAAAACAAAAAAAAGTTTTTTGAAAAAAACAAAAACGTTTTTTGTTATAAAATTTTGCAAATAAGTAATTTTTCTTCACTGATGTACGGTGATGAGACTGCACTGATGGGCACTGGTAAACTGTACTGATGGGCTGTGATTGGCACAGATGATCAGTGCCCTAATTATCATTGTAAAGGTGTGTTTCCACGGGATTGCTGGTTATGGGCTTTCCTTTCCTCACAAAGTGACAACACGTTAGGACATTTGTTTACATTTGTACACAGCTGATCATATCTATTAAACATAATAGGGCGCCATCCATCCTGTACAAAGAATACAAAATTTAAAAAAAGTGTATAAATATTTACAAGGCAGCTGCCCCTTTAAAGTGTAGAACACCTCTTTGCAAGAAAACATGAAAAAGGTGCTAAGCCTCCATAATCTACATATGTGACTTATGTGAAATAAGAAACTACTTACAGCGTAATAATTACCAACAGAAGCATTCAAATAAAAAAAAACTATATATAAATATTAAAGTCCTTTAGGATAAGCAGATAAAAAGCCCCAAACCACCGTGTTGCAGTGAAAAAATGATCATGTGATAACTTCTGTACATAGAATGGTAGTGCTTTCCCCACATGCTCCAAATGAATTGTGCCTTCACTAGATGGCTTTGGCCAACAAAGCAGCCAGCAAGTGTCCGATATCAAATCCTGGACTTGGAATAGTAGGTCCAGTATGTGAAAGTCCTCAGGATGTTACAAATACTCATTCACCCTAAATGAGTAAATAAATGCCTAAGGGAACAACCATAGTGTAGTAGATTTTATTGAGTAACGGGTAATTAAAATCAATGCACTCACATTTCATAGGTGCCAATAGGGGCACCAACACAAACGGCTCAATAGGGTCCTCACTCCTCACCACCGCTCATATCCACAGAGCCGGTGTGTGTTCCAGGCGACCAGAAATTATGTAGATGGATGAACTGGAAATCCGTGCACAGCGCTGCGTGGTAAATGCGCCTTTTTTTTTTCCTGTTTTCTTGCAAACAGCTGATCACATGGTAAAGGGCCGCTGTGATTGGCCATTTACATCGATCTGTGATCAGCTGTGTCCCAAGGACACGGGCTCAGGGGGGAGGGTTCTGGGAGGACATCTATAGACGCCTTCACAGAACTAATCGACCACTCTGTAGTCGTCTGTGTGCTATAGCGTGGTCAGCAAGCTGTTAAAACATTACCACATTTATAACTATACATAAAACTGATTTTCTCTTGTAAAGTACACAGTATGTATATCTAAAAATGTGATGTGCGCGCTTTGAAAAAAGACTGTATCTGTCTGTTGCCCAGTTGGCAAAGTGGTGTCGTGTTTGCTGTAGGTCTGGCCAGGTTTAGCCTATTGCTGCAGAAAATGGCTAAAAACACAGTAGTGGCTTTCCTTCACATGTACTGTCATAATGAGACCACACAGAAGGCACGCCGGCAGGCAGTCCTGTGATGTGAGAGATGGCTACTGCTGCCTCTGTATAGCAGCCCTCTTGTGATTTCACTATACCAATTACAGGCATCTTCTCCGCATCTACTAGCTTCATGATTGTACTACATGATGTCATAGGGGCAGTTTGTGAGGTCAGAAGATGACAAAACACAGACTGATATCAGCTTTTTTTAAATAGATTTTGAAGGACTCTAAACAATTTTTATATGTTTAGTATAGCATTCATATGACATGGAGCACCACCTTTTACTTTAATTTATCTCCAGTGTAGTCAGTAAAATGCTCTTAGCTGCAGTTCAGCCTTCTGTATCCTTATAAATATGATCTGTGCAGCCAATGTAATCTGTTCTACTTAGATTCTTATCCGCTATGACATACTAGTTATCTTGTCATTGATGAGTTGTAAGTAGTTTCTAAGGATTAGGATGCTTTCAGCCAGTGATGGAGTGATGTGTCTCTGTTGTGGCTAGCGAGGGAGCGACTACTCTGTGCTCTGGCTAGCGAGGGAGCGATTTCTCTGTGCTCTGGCCAGCCAGGGAGCGACTCCTCTGTGCTCTGGCCAGCCAGGGAGCGACTCCTCTGTGCTCTGGCCAGCCAGGGAGCGACTCCTCTGTGCTCTGGCCAGCCAGAGAGCGACTCCTCTGTGCTCTGGCCAGCCAGGGAGCGACTCCTCTGTGCTCTGGCCAGCCAGGGAGCGACTCCTCTGTGCTCTGGCCAGCGAGGGAGCGACTCCTCTGTGCTCTGGCCAGCGAGGGAGCGACTCCTCTGTGCTCTGGCCAGCGAGGGAGCGACTCCTCTGTGCTTTGGCCAGCGAGGGAGCGACTCCTCTGTGCTCTGGCCAGCGAGGGAGCGACTCCTCTGTGCTTTGGCCAGCGAGGGAGCGACTCCTCTGTGCTCTGGCCAGCGAGGGAGCGACTCCTCTGTGCTCTGGCCAGCGGGGGAGCGACTCCTCTGTGCTCTGGCCAGCGGGGGAGCGACTCCTCTGTGCTCTGGCCAGCGGGGGAGCGACTCCTCTGTGCTCTGGCCAGCGGGGGAGCGACTCCTCTGTGCTCTGGCCAGCGGGGGAGCGACTCCTCTGTGCTCTGGCCAGCGGGGGAGCGTCTCCTCTGTGCTCTGGCCAGCGGGGGAGCGTCTCCTCTGTGCTCTGGCCAGCGGGGGAGCGTCTCCTCTGTGCTCTGGCCAGCGGGGGAGCGTCTCCTCTGTGCTCTGGCCAGCGGGGGAGCGTCTCCTCTGTGCTCTGGCCAGCGGGGGAGCGTCTCCTCTGTGCTCTGGCCAGCGGGGGAGCGACTCCTCTGTGCTCTGGCAGTGAGGGTTTTTTTTTTTATCATCAATCCAATTGCTGGCTAGTGCAACATGGTTGAAAACTACTTTTGAGATTATTTCATTAAAACATGCTTTGTACAAATGCAGCACTTCTAGCAATCAAGTAGAATCCATCTTCTGCAGACCTGGCTTCAGTAAAGTGGTGTAGTTGGTTACTGCGCGTTGCTCCATGCACTGTATTTTGTGTATAAAAGACATATTTGCAGGTCCTCTGCTTCAAGTTGTGTTCTTGTGAACTGGATACTTATTTAATTTGGTAGGTTAGACATGGTCAGCATGACAGTCTTAGAATGTCTTGATTAATCTGTAGTTTTTCATATACATGTACTGCAAATGACAACAGTAGAGGTGCAGTTTTACTCCCGACCAAGCAAGTAAGGCTCCATGCACAGTTTATCAGCTCAAGAAATGCTGGATGAAAAATGCTGATAACATTTTTGGGCTGGCTTTTAGTAGCATTTGAAAGTGTTTAGGAGCTTTAGTGTTTTTACAGTACATGGGGGAAAAAAAAACACTTGAAAAAAAGTTATTAGGAGCATAGTGTTTAGAAGCATTTCGGAGCATTCAGCATTTTTTTCTGCCAGGAAAACGTTCCCAAAAACTCGACAAAAACATTTTTTTCTTCTAAACACTGAAGCTTGAAAAACGCTTCAAACATAAAATAGTGTGTATGGACATATAGGATGCCATCGGAGCAGAAAAAATTTCTCAATCAATTCTAGGAGCTTAAAAAAACGCTAGTGTGCATGGAGTCTCAATACTTCTCTTTGTTAGTAATATAGATTGGGCAGACAAAGGGAAAGCTGAATAGTGATTGATTGATCTATGTTTCAGTCCATCTCTTTCCATAAGGCCAATAAAGGTAAAGAGTGGCGGAGCGGTTCCGTGATTCAGTAATGAGTTGGAATGTGTTATTCATAGGGATGAGTGTGCTATAAAATGGTGTTTAGACAAGGCCTGCGTACAATCACGACCACTTTATTTACCTAAAATAAACCACATCAAGACTGTAATTTCCATAGTTTGTGGTTGCTCTGTTATCACCGCATTGTTCTAGTACAAGAGTTTGAAAGCTAACATTTTACATATGTTAATCAGTCAAATGCTTTATTAACATAGGTTTGTAGCCTGTATGATTGTGTATGGGGGTGTGTTTTGGAATATATGTATTTATGTGATGAGCTGAATATTAACGTATATAAACTTTTTACATGTTTCAAGAATCTTATTTTTCTGTATATGAGTCTGGGGGGCAGCCAGTGTGGTTTGTTACATATAGTTTATATGCTGTATTTGCAGCACTATGGTTGCTTTTAAAGATTAAAGTGGCTGTAAACCCTTACATATACCCAGTGAAGTGACTGGCCTCAGGTGATACTCAGAGATGAAACAAATGCTCCTATGTAAGTTGTACCTGTCTATCTGCGGCATTTTCTTCTCTACATTTATTCAAAGTGCTAAATTTGAAAGCTTATCTAAGAGTTCAGAAAAAAGGGGGTGGAGAGCTGAAGTTTCCCTCCGCAGAGCTCAGTGAGGAGAGCTCTGAGAGCTGATTGGAGGGAAGGGACACCCCCCCCCCCCTTCACACAGCTCACAGAGCTGAGGCTGTCACTCTGCTGGAGGTCCCTTCCCTTCACCATTTTTCTCTTGGTGTCAGGAAAACTTGTCAGAAGTTGATAGCAGAGGAATGAAGCAGCAGACAAAAGTGACACTTAGTGCTCTTAATTGAGACAAGTACACACTATAGAGGGATGTACTTTGTTCATATTTCATGTCTGAGGTTTATAACCACTTTAAATATATTTCAACTTTCCAGTCCTTGTTCTTGTCAGGTATTTTCCCTTATTTTTTTAAAGCGGAATTGTATTTGTTTATTTTTGCATAGTTACATTGGTCCAGCTTGTACCAATGATCTCCATTTGCTTTTGGGTCCTGCACCAGGTGACTGCTCTGCTGCATTGTGAACAAAGGAGATTGGCCACTTGGCACTGCACTGATGTAACAGTGTAAAATATCCATACCTGGAATTCATCTTTTAAAGTGTTTCTAAACCCAGGACCCTGCATTCACTATATCTGGTCTCCCACAGTACACAGAACATGGAAGTGCAATTATTTTAGTAAATATAAACCGCTAAATACCTTTTCTCATCAGCAGTTAGAGCAGTCTTGAGACTTATATCAGTGTCCAGCAGAGCACAGGATTAAGCTTGTAGGAGGAGTTTTCTTTATGCTCTAGGAGGATGCACTCTCCCAAGAAAAAAAAAAACCTCTCTGGCAATACACACAAAACTGAGCATGTGCAGAGTGTCTCCGCATGATATGTCTTATCAGGAGATAAGAGGGGGACATTGGAAGAAAGGGAGGATCAGAAAAGTCAGGATCAAACTGCATTTTTACACAATGCAAGGATTAACCCCTTAGGTTTCACAGTGAGGTTATCAGGCATGCTTTACGGCATATACAGACTGATTTTACTGTTGTGGGTTTAGTAACACTTGGAATTATATAGGACATACACATCAGCTCTTCAATTAAATCAAATCATCCAATTTGTATACACTCCATATCTCGGAGACTAGGAACTATTGTATACAAGTCCTAAAGGTTACTTTATGGAAATTTTTACCTTGTAATTAAAGCAGTAGTAAACTGCACTTAAAAAAAAACGAAAAAAAAAAGTTTTCCCCTGCAAGGTAATGTCCTAATGTGCTAATATGCATCACATACTAGCACATTATGTAGGACTTACCTCAAAATGAAACTCTCCAGCGGCTCACTGTCACCGGTAGAGAGGCTTCCATCTTCACCTGGTCTTCCTTCCAGGTTCGTGAGCTCTGGCCAAGTTGCGATGGCGCCCAGGCTATGGCACAGCTATGCGCTACACGTTTAGGAGATATTAATTTTACCTACAGGTAAGCTTTATTATAAGGTAATAGGTAAAAGTGTATAATATGCGTTTACTACCACTTTAGGAGATGTGGAAGTGCACATGTGATGTATAAGGACAGGATCCAAAAGCATGGAGAAAATGGGGGCTGTTAGCAATGGCGGCCATGTAATTACTATGGGCAATAGACCAACTTTCACTCCAGACCAACTGTCACTCCAATTTTCTAATTTTAACAAAAAAGGCCTAGAATTTTTTTTTAATTCCTAATAATTTCTAGAGACAGAAGAGGCATTATCAGTCCCTTTAATTGAAGGTTAAATGTAATTTAAAAAAAAATTATTTATTCTTTCTGATACCCCAAGATGTATACTTACCTGCATCACACAGCAGTGGCCTGCTACAATCTTGTGTGCCAGATGGACAAAATCTTTGCGCTGGCCGTACGCATACAGTTCACCCCCACAGACTTCTATGGGGCTGTCTCGTGAGTCTGTGGATTTCCTTTATTTAAATAAAACACCATCTAGTACCCTGAAAAAGACCATCACAATCTACCTAATAAGGATTTTGAGGTCAAGTTGCAGATAGTGCACACATAGCAGTGTTGGGTTGATGACTGACTGTTTCCAGGGCACAATTGGAGGCTATTACATTATAAAACATTGTATAGGACTCCCATTAAGCAGACACAGAAAATCTTGTGTACATTTCCTTTGTGCGAGATCAGTTTACTCAGGGCTGTACGATCATGCTTCTCTTGGTGAGATTATTAAAGCCACATGAGAAGTGCTGTTACCTTTTGTTTGTCTCATGTGTATTTTTATGGTGTTGGGTGACCTGAACCATGGCCACCCACCTTTTGCAATCAGTTTTCCCAAGCTATGAGATTAGGGTTTTTACGTCTATTCATTTTTTCTGTTTGTTTTGGGGGGTTTTTTGGTCTGTTCTGTACTATGTGGCCTACACTCACCAGCCACTTTATTAGTTACACCTTGCTAGTACTGGGTTGGATCTCATTTGCTTTCAGAACTTCCTTAATTCTTCATGGCATACATTCAACAAGGTGTTGGAAACATTCCTCAGACATTTTGGTCCATATTGACATGAGTTAATGTTGCCTTTCTATCATCTTGAACCAGTCTGCCCATTCTCCTCTGATCTCTGACATCATCAAGGCATTTTCGTCCACACAACTGCCGCTCACTGGATATTTTCTCTTTTTTCAGACCATTCTCTGTAAACCCTAGAAATGGTTGAGCGTGAAAATCCCAGTAGATCAGCAGTTTTTGAAATACTCAGACCAGCCTGTTTGGAACTAACAAGCATGCCGAGTTCACAGTCTTTTAAATCCCTTTCTTCCCCATTCTGATGCTCAGTTTGAACTTCAGCAAGTTGTCTTCACCACATCTAGATGCCTAAATGCATTGAGTTGCTGCCATGTTATTGGCTGATTATCAGTTTGTGTTACCAAGCAATTGAACAGGCATACCTAATAAAGTGGCCATTGAGTGTATGTGCATTGGGAGCAAAGTATATTGCAGCATTGTCCTTGCAGAATGTTTTACGTCATGTCCTCCTTTCTCTTCTGTCCTCTAGACTAGTGTTTCTCAACCTGTTTTCAGTAAAGGCACCCTTTAAAATTATGGACAGTCTTGAGGCACCCCATTCTAAAATTGGGTGCCTCAAGACTGTCCATTTTAAAAGAACACCCCATTCTAAAATGTGAAAAACTATTCTAATAGTTGTATATAACTCAGCAACATCCACACATGTAGGACACCCAACATTAGAAGTGATTTATTCTTCCAAAGCAAATACACTTTTGCACGCTGGTGCTGATTAGTATTCCATTGTTTCTCCTCTCCCTCAGTTTTTCCTTCATCACTGACCTAATGTGACGCCAGCACTGATGGAGAGGGGCAGGGGAGGGTCAAACAAGGATGTTGTGCAGGCAACCAACATCCTCCTCATCAACTGATGATGTCATTCGTTGTCAGGATGCTGGCGGCTAGGAGGTCGTAATGGTGCACAATGAAAATCTGTGGCTTTGTGTAACTAAATGGCAGGCTTGATCCACCCGCTGGCTTGTATACAAGTTTTGGGCAATTTTTAGACATTTTGCCAAGGCACCCCTGAAGAAACCTCAAGGCACCCCAGGGTGCCTGGGCACCCTAGTTGAGAAAGGCTACTCTAGACCACATGTTAGGCTCTTACAGTCTCTCCTGATATGTTTTATCCTTCAGGCATTTCACCATTTTTGTGGCCCATCTTTGAATTTGTTCTATTAAATCCAGAGGCAGACAACACAAGTAGTGAAAGGTCTGTTTTGGGTTGATTGACCCTTTTAATTCTAAGCAGAATGTTTGTGGCATCAAAATGAGGACACATTTTGCAGCATTTGGTGTATTTCCTGACTGTTTAGAGTTACCAATTGAACGTTTAACATGAGCAGTGTGGTCGTCACCACTATGTTTTTGCAGCATTGGTGTCCTGGATTCATTTTTGACTAGAAACACTACCTGTGTGAAGTTTGTATGGCCTCTATCCTATTTTGCATTCTAAATGTGCCAGAAAGAAACAGGAGAAGTGCAGTCAAAGGCAGAGATGTCACATCTGGTTTGATGGTTTTCGTCTGGGAGAATTCCAACCAATGCTCAAAAAGGAGGCCAGGAGGTTCAGCAGAAATAAACAGTAAAAAATGTTTTTTTGGGGGCAACTTTTTAGTATCTCAACAGCAGAATGTGAAAACGCAATGATATAAGTACCATTGGGCTGTTTTGTATACTTTGCCTTTTCTTCTACCTTAAAGGATACGTTCACCTTTGGAACATGCTACATGTTCCACCCTTTAAGGTGTAACATGTTCCAGCATATGCACCTTCTCCCCTGATCTCCCCCTCCCTGTGACAGCAGTCAGGGATCTTCTCCCCGCACCTGCTGTTATAATTTAAAACAATGTGGCCATTTGAGGCTCCGCCCACAAGACTGCATCATTTATTCAAAGTTTCATTTGAATGCGCAGACTACAAGTACCATCAGCCTTTGCAGCTGACAGGTTGTAGTTCTCAGTGAACTACTAGGGCACTGGTGAGCGTTCTCGTTGTTGTTAATTGATCTTCCTTCTATCAAGTAACTGCCTGCCTGCCTGACTGACATGGCACCTGTGATTGGCTGATCTATGATGCAATGCTCTTCAGGCTTCTTAGGAAACAAATAAATCCCACATTTGAGTACCTGCCATTAAAATGTGCATTAATTTTTTATATTTTTTTCAAAAGATGAACTTAGTCTTTAAAACTAAAATTTAGGTATGGCAATTTTTATAAATGTGCCTTACTTGTGGAATCTCAGTAGAAGCTAGAAATCCCTGTAGTAGTCACTGCTACTGCAGTGATCTCTACTAGCCTCCAGGTGTCCTGTCAAGCTTCTGCCTTGCTGTATTGTGAGCACAGGAGGTCACTTGCTTGGCTCAGGCATCATTCAGCGAACAATTTCCATTTTCTAAACAAATGCAAAGCAGTCTCTGATTGGATATGGTGGAGAGGCAGGGCGATGACTTCCAGATCTCCACCTCGTCCAATCGGAGAATGCTTTGCATTCAATCTGCAAGTGCTAAATGTTGTCTAAATGGCACTTGTGCCAAGTGAGTAACTTCTTATGTTCAATAATGACAGGACACGGAAGCTAGCTGCAGTCACTGTAGTAAACACCAGAATTTTCAGCTTCCACTGGGATTCCACAGGTATGGCACTTGCATTTGACCAACGTAATCAAGTTAAAATTGCAATACCTAAACTTCAGCTTTAGGCATTTTCCTCCCAAGTTCTTCCCTAAAGTCCATATGTCTTTGACTTTGGGAATATTGGATTTTCCCTTCCAGGGTGCAGACTGGTTCAGATGCTCTATGAAGCGCTGCAGAATATGTTCTCGCTATATAAAGAAATAAAACCTAGGGCTTCTTTGCGAAGCATCATGTATATGGTAGTATTCTGAGGATTTACTGTGTTTCTCCTGTCCAGCTTGTTGAACATGCTTCCACAAACAGCACGTAGAAGGTAACTGGAGCCTCCCAGTTCATTGTTTTCCTAAAGGTTATATTTGAGAAGAGATATTTTACCACTGGAAGTCATCCCAATCACATCTGGTCTCCTGGAGAGGATTACTAGTGCTGTGTGACTAATAAAGCTCTTTAATGCTGGAACTAATGCCGATTTCCACTGTGACTTTGTGTTCCTTGGTGAAAGTACAGCTCAATAATTGCTAAGGAGGCCAAACTTTCCCCAGGTGCCAACAGCCCCGGCGTCCCATATGCACAGTACAAGGAAAGCCTAGCTCTTCCCATTTACATTTACAATGGTGGTACAAATGACAACCAATTGTATTCTTATGGGGGGCATGCACAAATCCATTTTATTATCGCTCAAATGGCGTGGATCTACCAATGCGGAAAATGATCAATCTTGGATGTTTTGTTTATGATTTTGGTTGGTCATATTATTAGATTGCATGGGGAAAACAGAAATGCGATTACAATTGTATCTTCCAACTATTGATGATCGTGGTTCATCATGAACCAGACAAATTTTGAACAGTGTATGGACAGCTTTACCTTAAATAATAATAAAAAAAAAAAAGTTTGTATAGGAACATTTAAGCCCTAATCTGGGTTATCAGGATATTAATGCAGATATTTTGCCTTTCAGATGCCTTCATGATTGGGGCATGATGTCCAGATTTGTTTTCTAGTTTATTTCAGAACATTTTTAAAGTTAACCAGGGGATACACTATTATTGTATTTTGCGTATTTGCACAGTTTTTTTTCAGCCTTCCTTTTCGATTTTTAAAGCTATGTTGCCCTATAAATTCTTGGACACGGATGGTTCATGCAGTCTTATTGTAATCTCAGTTTACAGTAATTGAATGCGGCTGATAAATGGTGGTCCTGCCTTCGTCTTAAGGGCATTGAACGGGTCAGCACAGAATTAATAGTGTAAGTCAAAATCAATTAATTGGAGATTTTGAAGGTCATGCAGTAGATCAGGGTACAGACCACCCTGGTACACGTGCCCTCTTGTTTGAAGGCATTGTTCTTGATTCATTACTCTGTGTTTACTTAAACGATTGTGCTAATGTTGTAAATGCTTGCTGAGTTACACCAGGAAAAGTGTCATTTTTAAATGTTCCAGTTAATTCAAACCTGTGGTTATCAAGTTTTGACTTTCCAGCTGTCTTTAGTTACAGGACATGGTGGATTTGCCTTTTTTTCTTTTCATTTAGGATATTTTAGTGGCTTAATAGGTAACTTGCAGTTTCGGAAATGTCTTGTTGGGTGAGCCAATAGTGGTTTGCCTTCTTCCTTAACACATTGTGCATTTAAAGCATATTTATTCTAATCTCAGAAACCCCCAACCTAAATTAAAATCAGGTGGCTTGTTGTGCCTGGGGGCACCTTTAGGTATCTTCAGGAAGCCCCAAATTCCAGAGTGTTGTTTTATGTACATTCCGATTTTAAGCCCAACTCTGGGCAGAAAACCCCCTCCCACTACCCTGTAGCTGAATGCTGAAAACAACCTTCCTAAATACTTTTTTTTTTTTTTTTTTAACTTTCTACCCAAACCTGTGGCCTCATGACTTCTTCTGGGTCCCAATCTTCATTCCTCTTCTGTTTTGTTCTGGCGAGGTCCTTCTTCAGGTGTCTATCGCCTCCATGATGTGCGCATTTTTTCTATTGGCAGTTCAACAGTGGGGTTCTCCTAGGATTCAGAAGAAAAGTGACATTATTGAGAGGTAATGATGGATAACTGGCACATCTGGATCAGTGGTCCCCACAGCAGGAAACTGCAGTTGCAATGGTCCCAGACAGTGGACTTAGCTGAGTATATCCTGCATTACCATGTAAGCAAAAAAAAAAAATCCCTCACATGATGGGTTGGGAGGGGGAAATATTCAGTTTTGACTGGAGTTGGGCTTCAAGGAACCCTGTACTGAGAATATATGTAGGCTGTCTTTGTCTCCAGGAATTGCCTGGCTGTTCTGTAGGTCCACGGGTTTTAATTTTCACTCCTGACGTCACAAATTAAATGCTTGTTTCAGGTCAGTGACTAAAAGTATTGAAGTCGGAGGAGACCGGCAGACAACCCAACAATGGCAGACTCCATGTTTCTCTCAGTGCTGTGGTGCAAGAGAAAGGGCATGACTAAGCTTGAGGGAAGAAACTGAGTAACCTAGGCTTGGCTGTTTCCAGGCTGTTAGCCATCAATTAAATAAAAGTTGTAAGTTTAAAGCTTAAGTGATCACGTTTATTGACCAACTTTAGTTAAGGTGCATGATTTTCAAAATGGTTGCGAAAGCTTGCATCTTACAATGAACTTCAGTGTTTGCTTCCAATTTTTTTTTTTTTAAATATACCATTGAAAGAGTCATATCTGTTCAGTAAGTGCATACAAATATCTGTTGATTGAGAACTCATATGAAGGTATAGCATTTTTGACCTAGCACAAGACTACAGAACACTTCAACTTGTGTTATGGAGAAGAGGGGGTGGTGTCCTGTAGTTCTGTTGTAGGGTGCCAGTGCTGTTTCTTTATAGATATGAGTGTGTTACTGGCAAGATAACCAGGTTAAAAAAAATTCAAATAGTTTTAAATTGAGAAGCTTTAGAAATCTCTAAAATTGGTTAATGATTTTACAGTAGGAGAACGAGAACACGTAGTACAGATTAGCAGCTCTTTATTGTATTATATTATTATACTTGACTTGTCCCGGAAGCATATACTTTGACAGTGGGTTGTAGGGCATTGTTGTAACATTTCTATGCTAGGAGGAATGGTAACGATGCCCATCTGTCCTGCAAACGTCAGAAGCTAGGCAAAGGTAAGTGTGTTTTTTTTTTTTTTTATTTTATTTTATTGGGAATCCTCTTTGTTGCCCAACCAGACTCGGCTCTCTTGCTGTCCTGACACCAAAGGGCCCTCTCACATCCCAGGAGTGTTAGGGAATGGAGAACACCAAGAAAGCAAGGAATAAGCTAAATAATGCACATATTAATCATCCTTTGGACAAAATTAGTGTTTAGCTTGAGGCGTATGGGGGGACCCCACTGCAAGGGATATTTTTTTTTCTTGAGCTTGGCTTTACATTATAAAAATAGCAAGTAGGCTCTTTTTTTTTTTCAAAATAAATATTGATAAATTCCAATGGATCAGAGTTTGTGTTTTCTCTCCAGTTGCTGATCCCAGCAGCTGACATTCACACCCAGTACTCTTGACATACATTCCTCTTCACGCGGAAGCCAGATCTCAGACATCATTTTTTCTATTCACTGTGAAATGTGACAGATGTGTTTTCAATCCGTACACCCAACTTCCCATGCCTGTGCTCACATGTATAAGCTGTGATTTCCAGAATGAGTGAGACCATTGTAATCCAGTGTATATTGACCTGGACGGGGGCCAGGTATTCACCAGTGTGACGGCTCAGTGTTTTGTCTCTATTCTCTCTCCCAATAGACAGTGCTGGTAGAGTGGAGGACTCAGAAACTGGTTCCCCGTAGTAGAGAGTAACGCAGAGATACCTTTCAGGGGAAGAACTAAAATCCCAACCATAACACCTCCCACACTCCAAAGAATTGCTGGTAGGGTTAATGGATCCTGTCTAAATTGGCCCTAGTATGTATATGTATGAATGTAAGTTATGGACCTTAGATTGTATGCCCCATGTGGGTTGGGGACTGATGTGAATGTACAATATATATATATATATATATATATATATATATATATATATATATATATATATATATATATATATATATATATATATGAAGCGCTGCATAAAATTGATGGCGCTATTTAAGTACTATTAATAGTAATAATATTAATAAGTAGTATTAATAATAATAAATAAAAAAATACACAACAGGTAGCTGCAATAAATGCAGTCAACACTATAGTCATGCAGTTAATACTTTTTGTCCTATGTTTATTACAGTGAGGGAGCAGCTATTAGACAGTGGAGAGCCTAACGGCATACAAATGTGTCTGTGGTCACCCCTCCTTTTATATCATATGAATAGGTCAAACCAATTACACCTTTAGCACTATGGGAGATATGTTATTTTTTCCCTGGTTGAAAGCTGCTAATTTTTCCATGTAGTAGTGGCAACTGGAACTTTAGCCGGCCATTGATGAATCAAATCTTGGCTGGTTCACTAGTGACTGACTAAAATTCAATCCATCCATAGGCAGGCTCTTTGTACTGATATTGATCCATCAATCGACTTCAGTATAATCAGCCTATTGGATTTCTTGCATGTCATCACTGCCAGCAGCTATAGCTCCCAGCAGTGATCACTGTGTTCTGTTGGCAAGAAAGGCTCCACGCCGAAAGAACACAATAGCACTGCAGAAGAGACTCGTCCCTCAACAATGACTGTGTTGATGGGGGAATCGAGTCATCTATGGTTTGCATAAGATTCAGGTCCCTGCGTGTGTTGTATGCCAGTTACAGGCCTGCATACTCTCAATTTTTTTTTTCCAAATCTTTGTTTTTATCACAAGGCATCAATACAGAGAATGCAGAGCATAGGCATAGAAAAAAGTCCAATTAGGGGTATAATGAGAGAGTCCCATGTGCCAAAATAGTCACATCTTGGTTTAACAAAGTACAAGTATAGTGTCCATCAGAGTGTTGAGATGCAAACGGAGAAAAGTAGTTTGTACACAAGAAGGGGGCTCTTTATTTTTAAAGCTTTTGGGGAGATTTCATCTTGCTTCCTTTTCCTGTGACAGCAGGTCAAGAGATGAGAAGAAAGTGACTGGTTGTCACCAAGACATGCGGAAACAGGCTGTAAAAATAACCAACAGTTGTAACCTGACAGAGGTTCTAATCCTTTCAGATATATATTATTAAATGCTAAGCCTAAGGAAAAGAACAATAAATCCATATGTTTTGCAGGGAAAAAAATGTTCATTTTATAGATTTTTTTAATTTTTTTTCCCCCCACAAGAGTCTGCAAAACATTGCACCCACGATTAGTAAATGGCGGGTGCAATGGGCTTCTGCACACTTTCCCTCCAGTTTTCTACCTATACCTCCTGTACAGGCTTTCAGGCTGGAGGAAGTGCCAATGGACTACAAGTGCACTCATCAACGCACTCATAGGTTACAGGTTAAACAAAAATTTTTTTGTGACCCCATTGGAGTTTTTTACCAACAGGAAATGAGGGGAATCAATGACAACAGTAAAATCCTGACAGTGGTTTTATCCCTACACCTGTTCAAAAGGCTTTTAACATTTATTTTTTTTGTTCTTATTGATTATGATTATTTCGAAAGATATTTTATATTTAAACTGTGTGTCACTGCTTAGAATTGCTGTTTTATAAGGAACTGCTAAATATCTTGAAGCACAGACCGGGGATTTGTGTCCTAATGCTTTCACTTAATTTATGTTGAAATGTTCCTCCCTGGAAATTTAGTTTGAGGCACAGGTTAAATGTCATTGTGTCCTTGATGCTTTCATGTCCAAGATGGGTACTTAGCAAACACTTCACACAGGCATTCTGTTTGTTTCCTCAGTTCAGTCATATTCAGGAAAAACGGATCGGTTTACATCAGTTTCTCATCAGTTTTTTACATCTTTTACCAATCTAAAAACGGACCGTGTTTTACAGAACAAAAATAGGGCTTTCTTCCATTAAAAAAAAAAAAAAGATGTTAATGAAGGCGGATGTAAACTGATGTAAACGGTAGATCATCCACTAGCCCATAGAAATATATTGGTGTCAGTTTTTCATCCATAAACTGTCAGATGAAAAAGTTTATGGAACTCCCATGTGAAAGGGACCCTAGGAGGAGAAGCTTATGTCAAGTGCATTTCGACACTGCTTACAAAGTAAGACCCACCGGTGCATGGGAGATGACCGAGAGCTGATCTCCATTCAGATAAACACCACTTTATCCAGTTATCTATTCATAAAAAAATTACATTTGAAATACTGCTGGTAGAGTAATGTAAAATCTGTCATATTAGTTTCCCATAATGTCATCAACATTAGAACACAGACTTTGAAAGGGACAGCCATAACTGTGAGCCAGTTGGCCTCTGTTGGCTTGTAATTCATATTTGTAAAACATGCTTGAGGGGATAAGCACAGGGATTTTATCAGTGTGCCCTCTCATCATCCAGTCAACAGCAGGTAACCAATATTTATTGACAATCTGTAATAGTGAAAAGTGAGGTCACCCACCTGTTTGTGCTGTGTATTTGGTGGTATGTTAATCACGAGTGTGACTGAGCAGAATTCGAAAACATTTGGGAACTAAACAGTTTTCTGTCATTTAATCCTCTGTACCCATGACTTTTCAAGCAGAGACACTGTAGATGATTTGCTAAAACTGGAGAGTGCAAAATCTGGTGCAGTTCTGCATGGTAGCCAGTCAGCTTCTAACATCAGCTTGTTCTATTAAGCTTTGACACAAAAGCTTGAAAGCTGATTGGTTTCTATGCAAAATTGTACCAGATTTTGCACTCCTCTGGTTTTAGTAAATCAACCCCATTACCTTGTAAAAATAATATAATCGTGCTGTATATATCCTTAGCAGAGCTGTGGGAGGGACCTAGAGTCCACCAACTACAGGCTGCCTTCTTAAAACTGTAGAAGGGGGCAGAGACGAGACCAATCACCCAGCACAAGAAAAGCGAGCGCAGCAGTGACTGGTCTTTTTAATACAAGAAGTTCCCACAAAAAGGAAAAGTTTCATTCTGGAATACTCACAGATCTGAAAGAAATCTACAAAGCACACCAAGATTTACGTAAAAACACACATGACCCTTTTATATTTGGACATATTTGCTTGGTTCATTTGTAACTGTACAACAGCTTGGCTGATTTCACAATTTGTAATTGGTCCGAAACCCCTTTAGTAACCCTTTTTTCCTCTTTTTCAGGTCTTTTCCTTATACTTGGCCTAATTCTGTACCCTGCTGGTTGGGGTGCCCAGAAGGTTGTTGGTTACTGTGGACATTATGCCTCAGCGTACAAGCTTGGAGAATGCTCCTTGGGCTGGGCTTTCTATACAGCCATCGGTGGAACCGTCCTCACCTTCATCTGTGCCGTCTTCTCTGCACAGGCTGAAATTGCCACCTCCAGTGATAAAGTTCAGGAAGAAATAGAAGAAGGAAAGAATCTCATCTGCTTACTTTAACAAGCAGTGATGTACTGCTCTTGCAAAGACTTCATAAAGGGATCAACTTGTTTACATGGCCCACAGCGCACATTCGTGAACTGATAATGTTCATAATAATGCCATGCTGCCTTTTCCTGTGTGAGAAGATTGTTAGTGGGACCTAAAGACAAGATGGTGGTGCACAACACACAAAGTGCAGCCATATTGACCTTTTGTACAGTACTTGCCTAATAGAAGTATTCCCAGTTCTACAAGTCACTTTAAAATGGATTTCTCTCTTCCCATAGCATAAGGACAACATTGTATTTCTGTCTGTTGTTTTGTCCACTTTTTAATTTCTTATGTGTGCTATGTCTGGGAGTGTGTGAATTTATAATTTCCTGTTGCCACTGCTAATCTCTGCATACCACTACTATTGATTGAACATGTCGGGTAACTGGAAATTCTGTGCTTGTGTTCTGTCATGTGGTTCATTATGTGGTGCCAATGAATGTCTAGAAACATGTAGAAATTTTAGGTTTGGAAAGAACCACTGCAGTAAATATGGAAGGAATCACTTGTACACAGTCATTCCAACAGGGCCTCAGCCAGATTTATTTAGTGCATAGTCTTGACTGATATACTCAAGATGCCAGTGTGCAAGCGCATAACCTCATTCCATAAGAGAGCCAAAGAGGCCGCATGTGCCTTTTAAAGTGTACCTGTTAGCTGCATACAGATAACAACCCTTTTGTGTGCTGAGATTTCAGCTTCTCTCCAAATAAAGGGTCCCATTTAACAGAGTCTGGAATAAAATCTTTTGTTTGCCGGATAACAAGCAATTTGCTTTTCTCTTTTTTTAATAAGATTAGACAGTGATGTTCTGGCTGCTGTTGACAATGTAGATTCTTTTTCTGCCAAACAATATAAAAAATCCAATTTTATGTCAAAACTGTTAAATTGAACCTGTAAGGCCCCTTTCACACGAAGGGTGTGTGAAAAACTGACAGGTGGACCTGATCAGACCCTCCATTCAGACCTATGGACCGGCGGGTGTAAATGGACACAATCCAATCTGAACATGGAAGGGGATCTGTCTAGACAGATTGAAGGGAAGTCGAGTGTAAACAGACAGCAGAGTACCATTTAGACCTGCTGGTCCATAAATCAGAGCAGGCTAGGTCCGTATCCATCCTGCATAAACTGAGTGGAAACGGACCTGTCAAATGCCCGCTCTGCTCAGATCAGCAGGGGATCTGCAGACAGATCCCCTACTGATCTGAGTCCACCCTGTGTGAAAGGGGCCTTATTAATTTCAGACTTTTGTAAAGTCCTGCCTAAGCACAAATACCACAATACCTGATGTTATATTCACTAGCCAGTAGAACATATTTTGTGCCTCATTCTGATGTTATTTTTTTTATTACCTTAACATATCTGTAACTTTATGGCTAAAACCTACAAACTGCCATTTTATTGTCCCATAAGATTGCCTCAGTGGCTGATAAGGGCATTTTTATTGGTCAGGGCATATCAACTGATGAAAATCAAACATGAAGTCAGACTTTGGTAACAAAGTATACTGAAATGCAGAGGAGTGCTAATATAGGTGAACACATGCAATTTGGCATTTCGACAAATTTTTACTTTTAAATGTTTAAATTGAAATATAGGTTGACTTTAGTGGATTGTCTAGGGTTTTATGGTGGATATTGATTCAGTGAACAAAATGTCAACCAAAATTGAAGCTACAATACGTCATCCTTTTTATGCCATTAACATTTATATGTACATTTACAAAATTGGTTAATTAGTCTAGGATAACTTAGACTTTCTGATGAAGGCACAATCTAGAGCAGCCATTCTTACCCAAGTTTCTGTGAAAACTGAGGGTTCCTCAAGAGATAGCTAGGGCTTCCTTGAGCAATAAGCAGTGATGAGTTGACTTCCCACCTGATGGTGCCTGTATAGTTGAGCCCAACGTCACTGAGCATGGTCAGTGGCCTAAGACCAGTGGATCTTCTGCTTTTTGCTCTCCGATAAGTAACAACTGAAACAAAATAGAATTGTTTCTGTCTCTAAGGGAGGCATTTTTCCCAATGACTGCCAATGTAAGGAAACATTGTTCCAACATATGATGATGCTAACCTGTGAGATGTAGGTGTATTATTTATGATGGGAGTTTCCCAAAGTATAAAAACCATCTCAAGGGTTCGTCCGCGATAAAGAGGTTGAGAAAGTCTGGTCTTTAGATTTTTGTGAATTATACCTGGTTGGTACCTTAATTAGACACTCTATCAGAGATTTCTGTATTGTCACCATTAGAAAAACAGTTGCCCAGGGTCACAAACTTTTTTTAAAAGCAACTTGCTTACACACAGTGCAGTTACTTGCCATCACCAACATATGGTTCCACCAAGTAAGTGAACTGTGAGCCTGTAGAGGCTGCTGATAGTGTGGCTGGGAGTAGAGCGGGAAGAGGCTGTTGCTTTACATTTATTGGTTAGTACTTTGTTCTCAGCAAGGAATACATCACATATGCATTGGTTCCTGTGGCAGATAGTTTGAGGAGTCCAAGCAGTGGCAAGTGGTACTTTGAGGACAAGTATAGATGCTAAAGTAACAGAGCGGTACTCTCTTCTTTGTTTATCCAGCCTGCATGGTCCGCTGTCCCACCTCAGGCCTTAACAGTAATGGTATGTGGTGCTATCTGGGGGTGCACTGGCACTGGCGCTTATCTGATGCTGTGGAAAACTAAGATTTAACATTCAAGCATGCAAAGACACAAATGAATGTATATAAAATTTAAGCTTTGTCAATAGAACAATGTGGACACTTAGGGGGCACACAGTAATTCATTGCTATGTTTGCTTCCGGGGTCCTTTAAAAGCACAAGTTGTGCTTATTTACGCCATTCTGGACCAAATATTTGGTGCTCAGTATTTACAGTGGTTCTGTTATTCTCACTTCACTTTAATGGCCTTGGTATTAGGGGGGTTTATATATAATGTATCTTTGTGGGGTTTTTTTTTTCTTTTCTTTTTAGACCTGGTAATAGTAAAATGTAATTCTGATCTTTCCATGTTGTTAGTCTTTTGTCATTGATGTGAATAGTGATCTTTTGTCTGGCACTGTGGTTTCCTGCAGGCAGTCATTATGACTGTCAGTATTATCCTTTTGTACAGATAAAGGATCATAATCATGCTTATCAGTGGATATCTGAGAAGGGCGTAGAGAAAAGCAGGGCCTCTACTACTTTTTCAGTTTTTGGCCAGCAGCAGTGGGCAGTCCGGATCATCGACTATAGAACATGGGAACCTTCTACAAGGCTTTGTACACGAGATACAGCAAGGATGTCTGCCTCTGATCTATGGGCTGACATCACTGCACCTTGAGTCCAGTTTAGAAGTTGTTTAAAGCATAAGTCCAGGCAAAATAGCATGCACATGCACATTTCGCCATGTAATATCAATTTTAAAGACCCTGCAAATACAGAAAAAATACTAGTTCATAGTCTCACGGCCTGTTGTGGACTGACAGCATTCCATTTGTCCTTTACTATACTACTCAACCATTCCCACTCTGAGAACTCTCCAACATTAAAGGCAAATTTGTCTTTATTAGATTTTGCATCAAATCAAACAGTACATAGCAGGAAAATGACAAGAATATCAACAACGGAATGGGCGAGAATAAACAATATAGGAATTAGTATGATCCATGGGGATGGAGGAATACGAATCCAAATATAGCTATAAAGGAGGCATCCTCAAACAACTCTCCAACATTAAGGCTGATCATGCTGTAGTCCAAGATAAGAATTGAGAGAACACAAAGTGTACAAGGGACAACTGTGAATTTATGACAAGCGTATCTTTTTTTGGTCTTCTCAAACAGACATAACAAAATGCTTCCAATGGTTTAGTTAACAGACTACTAGAGAGCAAATAAGAGCCCATTGTTAGTCAATGTGCGCCTGAGGTTAAGAAATATGTAAATCCTTTGTTCCACTCATTAAATAAGTTTACAATTTTGTATTGACATAAATGTTGGTGTCCTGTGATGACAACACAAGTCAGTGTGCAGTGCGGGCGGTGACCAGCACTCCCTCAGTGATTGTTAAGCCGGTCGTACATGAATCAAAATATGGCCAGTTCAGGAGAGCCCAGACGAATTTCAATCCATGTATGGGCTAGCTGGTTGTACACAAGACGATCTATCCATAGACTTGTGTACAACCAGCCTTTCGGGTTTTTCTTGAAAGATCTGTTCTGCTGGCTATAGCTGGCAACACTGATCATTGTATTCTGACTGCGGGGAAGGCTTACTGCTATAAGAAAACAATAGTGCAGCGGGAGTGATGTCCCCCATCCACCTTGAATGTGTGGATGGGGGAGTCACCTCAATTTTCTTCATTCAACCCGCTGGTTGAATGAATCTTGTAGGACCAGCTTTTGCTCAGCGTGGACCTGCCATGTGGATATGTTGAGCACATTGTCCTTCTTGTGTGCACACTGCCTAGACATTTCTTTCTGTGAGCCTTATTTATCAGGTTATAAGGTGGGTGTGTGGTCCATCTGTCTTGCACAGCAGAAATTCTGAAAGAATAACTGGTTTAAAAGCATATGTGAATAGATATTTATGGCCAATGACTCCACTTTTCATGAATGAGACTTTTTGCCTGTTCTCCTTGAGAAATACAGTAAAGGAAAGAGATAAAATATTCTTGCCTGCATAGCAGAGTTGCTAAGTGTACTTATTAGGGTATACCTTATTTTCACTGATATTCTGTCATCTTCTTGCCCTGTTTTCCTCCAACTCCAGTCCCCAAATAAAATCTGAATCAGCTGTGGAGTCTTGGGGTCTGTCTCCACTTTTGCCTTTTGACTGAGCTGAACCCCATAAAAACATGGGGAATGTTCTGCACCATTTTAGGAAACCTATAATGATTTTGTATATATTTTATTTATTAAGATCAGGGCTAAATTTTTATAAAAATTTTTTTAGTTAAGCAATTCTAAAATCTTGCACATTGTTTTGCATTCTTCTTTAGAGCCAGCAGGTGGAGCTTTAGGCTTTTTTTCACGTATTTACAGGCTCTCATTAGATCTTTTTTTGAAAAATGCTCTTTTACAGCTCTCAGTATTTCAAGCTGAAATTTACACTCACATGCAGATAGATGACTTAGGCTGGCCATACACTATACAAATTTCTGCCCAATTTACTTTCAACTATGTAGTGCAAGGGCCTGCCTAATTGGATATAATTGAAAGTGTTGTTTAGGTTTGACCTCATATTATATGGTTTTTGGTCAATCTAAAACATAATTCTCAAGAAAATTGTATAATGTATGGCCAGCCTTATTCCTCTTTAGCTCATTCTAAAGTTTCAGTCAGTGTAAGAAAATCTTAAAGCAAGCAACTATTACTGTGCTGTCTCTTAGCTAACCCATAGTGCTTTGGGAATCCTTTGGTATGTCAGTTTGTAAGACAAAGGAGTGTGTATGTAAAATGAATATGAAACATACTAAAACTTGTGAAACAACTCATTCCAGTCCTAATCCTTATGTAGATGTCTTCATAGCCTTCTTCCCTAGGCCTAATGCTGCTAATATGTCAATTTCCTTGCAATTTTGATCATGTTTAATCAGCTTTGGTTTGGTCTTTTTGCAGTTGAAAGATTGTTTAAAATGGTTGTTTGTGTTGTCAGCTTTTCTGAGATTGATTAAGCTCTCCGTTTACCATTCATAACCCCATAGAAATCTTACTGTAGAGTCTGATAGCCCATTACCATACTGATTCATGATCAGGGGCGGACTGACAACTCATGGGGCCCCCGGGCAATAGGGGATCATGGGGCCCCTGTGTCCTTGCCCAATCTCAAAAAAGTCTTTGAAAAAGGTACCAGGGGCATCTCATGGGGCCCCCTACTGACCCCAGGCCCTCGGACAGTGCCCGAGTTTCCAAATGGTCAGTCCGCCCCTGCTCATAATCATTGCTCTAGAAGTACTAGGATGTGAAAGCCAATCTGATGTATTAATTTTGTTTCTTTTCTCCTCCAATATGTCCAACACGAATTCTGTGTATGTCATCTCTAAGCATTATTCTAAATCAAAGCACAAATCTGCCATTTACCCATCCATCAGGATAGACCACCTTCTGTACTCACTCAAGAAGTTGGATCATGGTCAGACTGTATTATTTACACTCATTCCTAGAGGATAGCGAAGGGCAAACAAAATGGTGTTTTTTGTTTTTTTTTTATAGGTTATAGATTGTCTGTAATCTGCGTACACATTTCATGTTTTGCCGTATGTGCCATAACCTGTTCATACAATTCAGAAGACACATATCCAAAAGAGGACCATAGAGCAAATGTCCTGATCTGTGTAAAATAAAGTGCAATACCCTAAGCAACTTTTATTATGAAGTGGTGTGCTATAAAATGTGTTTGCCCACACAATAGAGGCTATATGTCATGTTCCGTCTCATTCATACAGGTGGCTGTGGCTGTGCAGCTCCTGCATTCCCATATACATGAATGGGTTTCCTGCATGCAGCACCTGGTGGCTCCAGCTGCTTAAAGACACTGCCCATTCACAGACTATGGGTGCAAGAGCTTGTGTGAATGAGGCCTTAATGAAAGGAATAGGCTTGGTTTGCAACTTGCTGCACTGATAGAAGTTTCTAAATTGTGATATGACATGCCTTCTATGTGTGTTGGCAAAGGGTACCCTTTAACATCCTCAGAGAAGTAAAATGTGGTCAAACCTATGTAAATAATCTGTTTTATGAAAGTCATAAATAAAATATCATGCTTTGATACTGTGAGCTCCAAGTCCTTTGGGAATAAGGACAATCAGACACTCCTATTAATAAAGTGTTTTTGTGTGTCATATACTTAGTGTTGAGTTTACTTTGTTGTGCTGGGTGGATACTTGTTAAAGTATAACTAAAGCCCAAACCTTTTCATTTTGGAGTTAAAAGATATAGGGAAGGTGTAAAACCCATGAGTTTTTTTTTGTTTTTTTTTGATTGCTGGTTTTTGTTGACTGGGGCAGTTTTGGCATATACATGTTAATGACTTAGAACCCTCAAACATATATTTTCTGAAAGCAGAGGCCCTGGATTATGAAATGGTGACTGTTGCAGTTTATTAGTTATTTGTGCAGCCAATTATCAAATGCAAATTTTCATGAAAAAACATACAAAATTAATTAATTTTAGTGCACACAAACACAATATAATGTACAATTTTTTTGGTAACATTTGCACACATGGGTGCCATTCAAAGAATGCTTTGATGATTGGACGAGGTGGAGAGTGTGATATAACCACTCTGCCTCTTCCAATCAGAAAATGCTTTGCATTCCTTCAGAAAATGGAACACATTCTCTGAATGGTGCCCATTCAGAACTGCCTACCTCCTGTGTTTACTATGCATCAGAGCAACCAGTCAGCATGTGATGGTCTTGATGATCCTCCAACGTACTGTGCTCTGAAAGTCCTACTTACCTTTTCCTATCTGGCTCCTCCCAGACAAAGTATAAAGCTTTTAAAGGCTGTTTGGAATGGGCATCACGGCCTAATTAAAGTAAATGTCCGTTCACATGTACCACAAGAAGTTGCTAAATTTCCTTAACAAGCAAAGTATAGAGCAAGCTTTGGAAAAGCTGAAATACACTAAATCTCCATTATTGGAGGGAATATGTACAGGGTGTTTTTTTTGGCCTAGTTTATGGTCAAACAGGCTTCAGATAATGCTCCCAGGATCTTGTGTTTATGTTGCCTGGGCACATCCAATAAAGTTGTCAGTCAAAGTAGAATTGTTCCCTCAGGACAGCATCCTCTGTGGAATATCCACACCCAGCTCTATAGGAGGACAGTAAGAGTGTATTTCCTAAAGCCTATGCTGTGTAACTTCTGCTTCCTGCATCACCCATCAGATTAAGGCTTACAAAGCAGCTATCAATCAGATTGGTGGCTGTGATCAGCTTTGATACGAAGGGTGTTCCAACATCACCAGGAGCTGTGTTTCAGGATCACCAAATCACATACAAAAGGGTGTAGTGGACTTGTGCAGGAGTATGTCAATGCCTGGATGGAAAGCTTAACCAAGCACGAGTCATATGCCCTGTTTTCATCTTTATTTCAACCGGAGTTTACCTTTAATATAACTAATAAAAAGAATTACTCATTGCTGCTGTCTCCCATCCCCACCAGCACAATGTCTTGGCCTGTGGAGAGAGAAAATAAACAGTCTTTCCCAATGTGCAGTGAGCCTGCGGTTACACCGTCCACCTCAGATTCCTTCCCCAGGTTCTCACCATGCTGTCCAGCTGTGGCTTATAAACGGGACAAATTATTTTTACAGCTCAAGTCGGGAAAATGGAAAGTGTGATGAATTCTATTCATACGCCTAGAAGATAGTTGGCAATTGCCAGCAATTTTGTATGCAGGAGGTTTTTTTTTTTTTTCCCTATTTCTGATACCTCTGTTATTTCAAGCTGGTAGCAGGTTTTAACTGTTGATTAAAGATATTTGGATCAGATTGGGGCTTATATAGGCATTGAAAAGAGTATTCAGTTAAGGGTACTGGTTGAGTTTCCCAGTGGCTGCTTACATTCCATGGGGACTCCGGCAACAAGATGTTCTGGAAATATTTATGAACTCCATTCCCACCCTATTTTGGAGTCCTGTTACTCCTGCTACCAAAGGAGTTTCAAAGATGGCCCCACTTCTGTTTGAGAGCTCCTTCACACTTTACTTGGTGATGTGTGTTTTTCTTCATCAGATAAATTGTGGTCACGGCTAGGACACAGAGAAAGAAATTGTTTTCTATGTACCCCATTCACCCCACAACACTGCATGTCTGAATTTTTCCACAGAGCACTGGATGGCACCACATGTGCCTCTTCAATTAAAGATGAAAATGAAACTCATACTGGAACCAACACTGGTATTAGCCTGTACAGTAAAGCCCTGTGTTTTACCATGGAGGCTAAGGTGAACCTAGCCACAATGTGCATGACAAGGCATAAAAATAAAAAGTGAGATAAATTGTTACTGTAAGTGTACCAATCAATTATATATGTACTAAACCTATAATGCTGAACTGTATAGCGTGGGGGTGCAACCACAAACAAATAGGA
>NW_028318859.1:25000-85518 GCF_062004578.1 Staurois parvus | reverse complement strand
AGAGGGGTAGATAGGAAGTTCAGTTGGGCAAAGTAATTAGTAGAACTCTAAGCTGAACGTTTTTCCCATTTCGGATAGAATGAAGGAAGGGTTAGAGCCCCATCAGGTTTTTTTGCTGTCTAGCATTGGGGAGATTTCCCTCCACTTCCTGTCCTATAGGTACAACAGGAAGTGAGAGGAAATATCTCCAAAGTGAGGGAATCTCAGGTTGTCACCAGAATTGGTGTCCTGGTTGGAAGATTTCCCCTCTATTCCTGGAATTTGTGCCATCCCGTCATGTCTCTCGATTACATTGTAAATCCTATATAGAGGCTGAAATGTCCCGAAGGAACTGGGATTGAATCGCATGGACTCGTGAATCGCATGGACTCGTGAATCGCATGGACTCGTGAATCGCATGGACTCGTGAATCGCATGGACTCGTGAATCGCATGGACTCGTGAATCGCATGGACTCGAATCGCAGGGACTCTTGAATCGCATGGACTTGACCTCCGCCACCAACTGCGTCACCCGGGACGGATATTTCAGCCAATTCAGAAAATCGACAAAATACCGAGCAGCGCGCCCAGCACCATTTCCTGTGAACTGACACTTTAAATCTGCAATAACTTTATTAAATCCTTGGCTGACGAGCTCCAAAACCAGTAAAGTTGAACCCATAAAGCGCTGCGAATCGTCTCCGTCCGGTCTTGGTGATTGGATGTAATTGGCCACTTAGCGGGGTGTATGGAGGCCCCGATGGAATATAAATTGTACGTTTCCAGCACAGCTCTATAAATATATTGTTTCTGAACATTCTGCACCCCGGGGGCAACTTGTAGGAGTGTCACAGAATTGTGCCCCCCCCGCCCGCCCCACCCCCATTCATTGCACAGCAGCTGGCAGATCTATATTGCGGCTTGTTTGTGAACATTTTGGCAAAGTCCCAAGAGAACCTGAAGGGGGGGGGGGGGCGTACAACTTCCTCTCTGAACCCCCCTTTTCCAGAACGACAATTTCCAAAGTATAAAGAAGCACATCTGGCCCATACGGCTGACCAATCAGAGGGTGGCCCGGCTGTGACATCACTTGACAGTCCTGTGGAATGTGCGCGGTGTAGGAGGTGTGCATGCATGGACTGGACGCAAGCATGGCTGTCATTCCACCAATGGAGGAGAGATGGCTCCTAACTTGTGATTGTAGGACAATGGCGCCCCCAAGTGTGAGAGGACAGAACTTCACATCTGCTGCTCATTCCCTATAGTTACACCCAACACAAGGGGTTAATGTTCTTGTGTAATAGTGGGTGGAGCTACAGAGATCATTTCTTTATTGCCATGTGGCCAACTGGGCATCAAAGAGCCATTTATCTCAGCTTGCATGAGACTGCACAACCTCCCCTCCCCAACCAGAAACCACAAAATAAACCGAATGAATGCAATAAAACGATTGGCCTCCTAAATCGGCTGCAAATCTTTCTTCAGAGTTCACATGAAGAATATTTAACTAAATAACTTAGATTTGCACTCATGTGAAAATAAGTTCGACCCCATGGAGACAAACAATGCCTACAGATGAAGGTGATGTCCCCGAATGAGAACACAAGAACTTCAAATCGATTATTCAGCAAAAATATCGATCGATTTCTTGGCATACTGTAACAGAAAGAAGTGCGCCCCCTTGGCGTCAGAAGACGGTATTGCAACTATAGCAATGACTGTAACTGCCTTCCAGTCTCTGACTCTGACCCCTTCTCCATGCAAAATTCCCTCATTTCCAGGATGTTGGGCTGGAATTGTGGTGGATTTCCTTCCATGGAATGGAATCCCCTACAATGGGCATCAAATCGGGGCTTTGCCTGGGGCAGCCCATAACCCTATTTCTTCGTCCTGGGCCATTCCTCGGTGGATTTGGCAGTAAGACAAATTTCTGGTTTAAATTTCAGCTTTTGGACTGATGGCCTCTCATTCTTACCGATCACACTTTAATATGATGCAGATTGTATGGTGTATGTATGATTCACAAGACCCGAAGTCCAGCGGCACTTCGCAAGGTGGGGGGGCGGTATGACATTTCCTTCAGGGCGAAGGTCCGTCGTAACACCTCTCATGCAGCTTGAATTGGTGTAACCTCCTTCCGATTGTAGATTTGTACACCTTGACCCCAGCAGTTGCCAGAGTGACCTAAACATCCCACAATTACATTTTGTGGTTCTTTTTAGACTTCTTTTAGCATCAAATGATCAGCTCTTCAAGCAAATAATTTCTCCAGGTCTGCTGGGCCGGATTTTCTGGAGAAATTGATGGTTGTCTGAAATCTAGGCCACTCGTAGATGTTCCGTACAGTGGAATGATTGATTTCAAATCAATTGACAATCCCTTTAAATCCTTTGAAAGATGAAAAACCGTATACAATGTTCGTTCTGAGGGTCTTAGAGCTCTATTCATCTTGGCATGAAGACCACACGTGGCAACGGCAAAGAGAACACCAAACCCTCCACTGAGGTTTAGATGAGACAAGTTCCACCCGAGGTTCTCATCCTCGCCACCTAATCTGGAACACCGATACTAATAAAGCCTGAAGATGAGATCCAAAATATTCCAAAACCACCAATGTAAGGGACATTCTTCCCACTGATCACCAATGTAAGGGACATTCTTCCCACTGACCCCCAATGTAAGGGACATTCTTCCCACTGATCACCAATGTAAGGGACATTCTTCCCACTGACCCCCAATGTAAGGGACATTCTTCCCACTGACCCCCAATGTAAGGGACATTCTTCTCTCTGACCCCCAATGTAAGGGACATTCTTCCCACTGATCACCAATGTAAGGGACATTCTTCCCACTGACCCCCAATGTAAGGGACATTCTTCCCACTGACCACCAATGTAAGGGACATTCTTCCCACTGACCCCCAATGTAAGGGACATTCTTCCCACTGACCCCCAATGTAAGGGACATTCTTCCCACTGACCACCAATGTAAGGGACATTCTTCCCACTGACCCCCAATGTAAGGGACGTTCTTCCCACTGACCCCCAATGTAAGGGACGTTCTTCCCACTGACCCCCAATGTAAGGGACGTTCTTCCCACTGACCCCCAATGTAAGGGACGTTCTTCCCACTGACCCCCAATGTAAGGGACATTCTTCCCACTGACCCCCAATGTAAGGGACGTTCTTCCCACTGACCCCCAATGTAAGGGACGTTCTTCCCACTGACCCCCAATGTAAGGGACGTTCTTCCCACTGACCCCCAATGTAAGGGACGTTCTTCCCACTGACCTCCAATGTAAGGGACATTCTTCCCACTGACCCCCCAATGTAAGGGACATTCTTCCCACTGACCTCCAATGTAAGGGACATTCTTCCCACTGACCCCCCAATGTAAGGGACATTCTTCCCACTGACCCCCCCAATGTAAGGGACATTCTTCCCACTGACCTCCAATGTAAGGGACATTCTTCCCACTGACCCCCCAATGTAAGGGACATTCTTCCCACTGACCTCCAATGTAAGGGACATTCTTCCCACTGACCCCCCAATGTAAGGGACATTCTTCCCACTGACCTCCAATGTAAGGGACATTCTTCCCACTGACCCCCAATGTAAGGGACATTCTTCCCACTGACCCCCCAATGTAAGGGACATTCTTCCCACTGACCCCCAATGTAAGGGACATTCTTCCCACTGACCCCCAATGTAAGGGACATTCTTCCCACTGATCCCCAATGTAAGGGACATTCTTCCCACTGACCCCCCAATGTAAGAGACATTCTTCCCACTGACCCCCAATGTAAGGGACATTCTTCCCACTGACCACCAATGTAAGGGACGTTCTTCCCACTGACCCCCTATGTAAGGGACATTCTTTCCACTGACCCCCCCAATGTAAGGGACATTCTTCCCACTGACCACCAATGTAAGGGACGTTCTTCCCTCTGACCCCCAATGTAAGGGACATTCTTCCCACTGACCCCCCCAATGTAAGGGACATTCTTCCCACTGACTCCCAATGTAAGGGACATTCTTCCCACTGACCCCCAATGTAAGGGACATTCTTCCCACTGACTCCCAATGTAAGGGACATTCTTCCCACTGACCCCCAATGTAAGGGACATTCTTCCCACTGACCCCCCCCAAAGTAAGGGACATTCTTCCCACTGACCACCAATGTAAGGGACATTCTTCCCACTGACCCCCCAATGTAAGGGACATTCTTCCCACTGACCACCAATGTAAGGGACGTTCTTCCCACTGACCCCCTATGTAAGGGACATTCTTTCCACTGACCCCCCCAATGTAAGGGACATTCTTCCCACTGACCACCAATGTAAGGGACGTTCTTCCCTCTGACCCCCAATGTAAGGGACATTCTTCCCACTGACCACCAATGTAAGGGACGTTCTTCCCTCTGACCCCCAATGTAAGGGACATTCTTCCCACTGACCCCCAATGTAAGGGACATTCTTCCCACTGACTCCCAATGTAAGGGACATTCTTCCCACTGACCCCCAATGTAAGGGACATTCTTCCCACTGACCCCCAATGTAAGGGACATTCTTCCCACTGACCCCCCCCAAAGTAAGGGACATTCTTCCCACTGACCACCAATGTAAGGGACATTCTTCCCACTGACCATCACACTAATGTATCCGGAGTTGTAGGTAAAGTCATTATCGGGGTTCCTCCATGTATAAAAGGATGAGGGATTCTGATTTAGTTCTTTCTTCCAGTATATTGGATCTGGTGGTAGTATGACCCGTGACACCTCGAGTGATGAAACGTTGAGGGGGGGGGGGGGGGGGGGTTCTGCAGTGACCCGTTTCTCACACTGAAGGGTTTGGGAATGTACAGGAGAGGAGGTATGAGTGTAGAATTGGGTTCCCAGCAGGTTTGTCCTTTAATTTCAGTTGTTTTGGACCTTGAAGTGAAATATTTCTAATCTAACGATTTTTTTCTGCTTGTCGTCCGGCAGGTTTGGAGTATCACCTATCACAGCTGGCTGACCTTCGTTCTGCTTCTCTGGGCCTGCCTGATCTGGATGGTTCGGAACCGGCGGCAGTTCGCTATGCTGTGCTCCCCCTTCATCCTCCTCTACGCCATGACACTCTGCAGCTTACAGTACGTCTGGAGCATGGACCTGGAGAACGAGCTGCCCACACGGCTTGGCTTCATGAGGCTGTCCCAGCTGGGACTGGAGCGAGCCCCGTACCCCTGCCTGAACCTTGGAGCTATGGTAACCCCCATTTCCTTCCCATCATCTCTCATAGCAGACCTGCAGCCCCAGTAAAGTGTCCCCATAATGCCGGCTCATCCCAGCAGAAAGATGCCGAAGTTCCGTAGAGCGGAGCCATATGGAGGACAAAGGTCGATCTTAGTCTGCCGGGTTTGTTCAGAACACAATGTTGGACTGAGATGTGGGGCAACCCTTAGAACCAGAATACAGTTTATTGAAGACTTCTTTTTAGGAAACCCTCAGAAAATGTTAGTTGCCTGGCTGCCTCCAACTTACACACTTTTATATGTTCTACTAAACAGAAGCGGCCAATTCTAGCCAGACCAGGGTGCAGAAATGCCACACAAGCCCACCCAACCACAAGGACTGGCCTACAGCCACCAGTGGTCATCAGCCATTTATGGTCTACAACTGGTTTCCTTTTACCCTCAAACTATATGGAAATCTGTCGTCTTTGTAGAGTTGTCACCTCAACCCATTGACCCCGAACACATATAATGACAGGTCCTGAGGCTGATCTATGCAGATAAGGCACTAAGTGAGTTTAATTACCACCTAAATTGGCCCCGGAACCCGTGTAATAATGTGTGCCAAGGTGTAATGGGATGAGGTGACAACCTATTTGCTGTCCCGTTGTCAGTGACATTTACAATTGAAACCATTTTTTATATAGAGTGCAAAAATGCAGCAATCCAGCGAGCATGCTGTACCTTGCTGTGCATTCTGTGTTCAGTGTTCTCAGCCACTAGTGTTCGCTCTGACACCGCCTTTTCTGTGTGGACTGCAGAACCCCCCCTCCATATGTTATGGAGATGGATTGAAGGGGAGGTGTTCAATAGTCCATGCTGCTCCATAGACATGGTACCATGAGTGGGAGTTGTCACCCGAGGACAGGAAGTCCCTGGCGGGCCGCCCTAGTGGAGGATCAGTAAACTGCAGGATATGAAATGCGTGTTCCTGAGGATAGATATACTTTAGTCTCCTGCTATTGGAAGCATTGATTGGTATTGGAGGCCACTTACCTCTCATCTGATATCAGACCCAGTCAGCCTATTCGACTAAAAATCTCTCGGATCTCATATTCAGCCCTCCATAATTCTCTCTGTTCACCTGATGTACATTTGTGCTTCTGTAAAGTGCCGAGCAGACTGTTGGCGCGATCAGTCCTGTATAATAATAATTCTGTACTATGTAATCTATACTTTATCAGAAGTCCTGATTATTGATCCCCCTTCTTGTCAGTGAGATATGGATCCTTCTCAGGTGTATGGGACTCGGCTCTGCTGATAATCACACGGAACGTTCTCTTGTGGTAGACAATAATTCTAGCCTTTGGGTTCCCTCTTGTCTTCCAGCTCCTTTACACGCTGACATTTTGGCTTCTCCTCCACCAGTTTGTCACTGAGCAGCTGCAGAAACGTCGGAGGGTGAGCCCACCATTGGAGGAGGTGACAGTCCCGGAATCTGGTGAGTGCAGGGACCATGTTACCCATAATGCACCCCATGTTATCGGACTTGGAATGATGGGGTCCACGGTCTGACGATGGGGTCCACGGTCTGACGATGGGGTCCACGGTCTGACGATGGGGTCCACGGTCTGACGATGGGGTCCACGGTCTGACGATGGGGTCCATGGTCTGTCATTGCAGGTCAGTCTGCCGAGAAGCATCTACTGAAGTGTCTGGGGGAGCAGGTGATGGGATTCTACGCCAAATACTGGATCTACGTCTGCGGGGGGATGTTCATCGTGGTCAGCTTCGCCGGAAGGCTGGTGGTCTATAAAATCGTCTATATGTTCCTCTTCCTGCTCTGCCTCGTCATCTTCCAGGTACGTCCAGAAGTCGGACGGGACGCAATATACGTTGTTGGTGGAACTTTGGTTTTGTAAACTGAGATGATTTTTCTTCTTATATCTTCTGATAAGCGGAGAGATTTCCCCTCACTTCCTGTTCTGCTGACATTGAGTTCATCAGACAGGAAATGAGGGAAATCTGTAACCGAGTAACTGAAAGGAAAGAAGAAATCCTCGCTAGTTCTAGGCTTCCCTTCACCAGGAAAATCCTTTCTAATTCTGTATTTTAGAATGAAAGAGGAACTGAACTGTGGAGGGCAAAGGATCAATCGCCAATATTGCTGCGGTCTCTCTCCAGTACTGCCCTCTGCCTTGTTCTGCACTGTGTCTGAATGTGGAGGCCGCCATCTTGGTAGAGGCGGGGCTTTGTTTCCTCATGTCAGAGCCTCCAGCAATGAGAACAGTGAGCAGCTCCATAGTGACATCACCAAATCACATTCCAAGTCTAGTACAGGAACGTGTATGCTGAAAAGCCAGTGCTGTTGTGGAGGGAGAGAGAGCACACTGCGCATGCACAGCTCTTCACTAGAATGTGCGCTCACCTCTGTAGTCCTGGGGCAAGTGGCCAGCGTATGGCATGTCCAGAGCTATTGGGAGTATTTCAGACAGGTTTTGGGGGGCCACAACAGGGCTACAGGTTTGGTAATTACATGAAACATTATTTTGAAGTAGAAAACAAGTGAGCTACTGGGGCCCCTCATCTGTATGAGCCATTGAATGAATGAACAGAACTTGACCTTTCAGCCCTCAAGCCGTGACCATTCTGCATGTCTTGTTTATCATGGCAGTCGTTATCTGAGGTTGTGAACTGGCACAGCAGCTACCAATCACATCTGGTGCAGGGAGGGGGCGGAGCTGGCGGGAGCCATTTCCATGATAGCACGTCTCTGCTTCGGGGATGTTGGCTTAGTCTGAGGATGTGAGCTAAGGAATCGGCTCTATGGGTTGGGGTCCGGTGAAACGGGAAAAAGCCGAGAAGGTTTCCTTCTGAAAATGGAAGAATGTTTCTCTTCCTTGATTGACCTTGTGTTCCGGACTGTTCTTTCAGGTGTATTACACACTCTGGCGGAAGCTGCTGAACTTCTTCTGGTGGCTGGTGGTGGCCTACACGATGCTGGTCCTTATCGCCATCTATACCTTTCAGTTTGAAGAGTTTCCCATCTACTGGAAAAACCTGACTTCCCTCACAGATGAGCAGTAAGTGTCCCCCATGTGAGCTTCCCGCATGTCCTTCTCCCTCCCCTTCTACAGACCCTCCTCCTCTGTATCCTGAACCCCCAACTCCAGGTAGAGGTGTATCCTGAACCCCCAACTCCAGGTAGAGGTGTATCCTGAACCCCCAACTCCAGCTAGAGGTGTATCCTGAGCCCCCAACTCCAGGTAGAGGTGTATCCTGAGCCCCCAACTCCAGGTAGAGGTGTATCTTAGACCCCCAACTCCGGGTAGAGGTGTATCCTGAGCCCCCAACTCCAGGTAGAGGTGTATCCTGAGCCCCCAACTCCAGGTAGAGGTGTATCTTAGACCCCCAACTCCGGGTAGAGGTGTATCCTGAGCCCCCAACTCCAGGTAGAGGTGTATCCTGAGCCCCCAACTCCAGGTAGAGGTGTATCTTAGACCCCCAACTCCGGGTAGAGGTGTATCCTAGACCCCCAACTCCGGGTAGAGGTGTATCCTAGACCCCCAACTCCGGGTAGAGGTGTATCCTAGACCCCCAACTCCGGGTAGAGGTGTATCCTAGACCCCCAACTCCAGGTAGAGGTGTATCCTAGACCCCCAACTCCGAGTAGAGGTGTATCCTAGACCCCCAACTCCGGGTAGAGGTGTATCCTAGACCCCCAACTCCGGGTAGAGGTGTATCCTAGACCCCCAACTCCGGGTAGAGGTGTATCCTAGACCCCCAACTCCGGGTAGAGGTGTATCCTAGACCCCCAACTCCGGGTAGAGGTGTATCCTAGACCCCCAACTCCGGGTAGAGGTGTATCCTAGACCCCCAACTCCGGGTAGAGGTGTATCCTAGACCCCCAACTCCGGGTAGAGGTGTATCCTAGACCCCCAACTCCGGGTAGAGGTGTATCCTAGACCCCCAACTCCGAGTAGAGGTGTATCCTAGACCCCCAACTCCGGGTAGAGGTGTATCCTAGACCCCCAACTCCGGGTAGAGGTGTATCCTAGACCCCCAACTCCGGGTAGAGGTGTATCCTAGACCCCCAACTCCGGGTAGAGGTGTATCCTAGACCCCCAACTCCGGGTAGAGGTGTATCCTAGACCCCCAACTCCGGGTAGAGGTGTATCCTAGACCCCCAACTCCGGGTAGAGGTGTATCCTAGACCCCCAACTCCGGGTAGAGGTGTATCCTAGACCCCCAACTCCGGGTAGAGGTGTATCCTAGACCCCCAACTCCGGGTAGAGGTGTATTCAAGACCCCCAACTCCGGGTAGAGGTGTATCCTAGACCCCCAACTCCGGGTAGAGGTGTATCCTAGACCCCCAACTCCGGGTAGAGGTGTATCCTAGACCCCCAACTCCGGGTAGAGGTGTATCCTAGACCCCCAACTCCGGGTAGAGGTGTATCCTAGACCCCCAACTCCGGGTAGAGGTGTATCCTAGACCCCCAACTCTGGGTAGAGGTGTATCCTAGACCCCCAACTCCGGGTAGAGGTGTATCCTAGACCCCCAACTCCGGGTAGAGGTGTATCCTAGACCCCCAACTCCTGATGCCCCATAATAGTGTTGTATTACCATCTGGTCACTGTGGAGGGCGCTCTCCTGTGGTTATACTTGCCCTATTTGGTCCTCCTCTTTCCTTCAGGTCAGACAGCATCTCCCATATTTCTGTCCTGACTGGTTCTTTGTACATTTCAAGCCCATCACACAGACAACTGACTAGTTTGAATTGCATGCATGGAGTCATCCATTCACAAGACTGGTGTGCAATTATATGGTGCGACTTGAAGTGTGAATAGAGCCTTAAGTGGAACTAAACCCTCCCATTGTTTTCAGCCCAGGAAGCCGCCATCTTGGCCTCTGTTTGATCTATAACTGCCATGGTGCTGCTCATGTGATCAGTTGTGACTCCGGCCATTTGATGGTTTGAATGAGAACACAAGCAACTGTGACATTGAACTGTTTTTATTTTTCCGTTCCACTTAAAGCTCGTTCTAAAGGTTATTTCTTGCTTTAGGTTGGGTGCGTTGGGACTGGAGAAGTTCAGCGTGTCGGAGCTCTTCACCAGCATCCTCATCCCTGGCTTCTTCCTCCTGGCCTGTATCCTTCAGCTCCACTACTTCCACCGGCCTTTCATGCACATCACCGACCTGGCGAAGGCATCTCTGAGCAATACACTACAAGGCAGTGGGTGAGCATATCGGGGGGGCTCCCGTGTCTCTGGGGGTACATTTGTGTCTGTTAGAAGCAGCATGCGCGCATTGTGATTCCAATCATGATGTATATTTCTATTCTGAATGGCCCCACACAGTCCAATCATCTCATGAATTCCTTGTATCCAGGACAGACCTTCTCAGCCAGAGTTCTGTGGAACCTCGGGGTCCCTTTAGCAGTTGCTGGGGGTCCTGTGAGCAGCGGCAGGTTGACTTTCCACCTCCAATAGCCCCCCATGTAAGGGGGCACTTTTCTGGTGTCAGTGCTGACAATGCTGTGCCCCAAGATAGAGGAACAGAGAACATCTCTGAACTCCATGAAATGCAGCGTCTGCCTACACAGACATCCGGTTATCGGAGAATCGAACTTTACATTTCATGGATACAAAGTGTCCACTCTGTATATTGGGAGTTGTGATGTCACTCTGTATATTGGGAGTTGTGATGTCACTCTGTATATTGGGAGTTGTGATGTCACTCTGTATATTGGGAGTTGTGATGTCACTCTGTATATTGGGAGTTGTGATGTCACTCTGTATATTGGGAGTTGTGATGTCACTCTGTATATTGGGAGTTGTGATGTCACTCTGTATATTGGGAGTTGTGATGTCATAGGTCGGAGAGAAGGGGACCATAGCTTCCCAGCTGCTGTAATAGAGACCTTGATGGCATCTAATGGGGTTCCACATCCCATAGGGACTCCATTGGTGAATCTCCCTCGACTTCTAGGCCTGGACCCCGGATGCAGCCATGGTGGGGCGCCTCGCTCTCATGAATGTATATCGGCTGTTGGAACATTCTTCTGTAATGGGGTGGGCACACCTTCCAGGCAGGCTGAAATCCGTCTGATAGCCCCCCATGGGATAAAAGAAATGAATTCAACACTCAGCCCCAAGTCTGACCGAATCAGTAATTCCAACTTGATGACGACAATCGAATAAAACTCCCACATGAGCCTCTGCCACGCTGCAGTCTTATTTCAGTTGTTTTACCCCTTCCCCCTCCAGAGGATCCCCCCCCCCCAGAGGATTTTCCCACGAATTGAGCATTCTTTTGGTGGTATTGGATCGCCTGTGTGGTTTTTATTTTTTTGCTCTATAAAAAAAAAAAAAGACCGCCAATTTTGAGGAAAAAAAAAAACCAATATTTTCGACTTTTTGCTATTAAACATGTCCAGTAAAAAATTTTTAAAAAATCTATTTTTGTCGTAAATTTTGGCCACAATGTATTCTGCTCCTTGTCTGAACTAAAAAAAATCCAGATACGTATAAATGAATTGGTTTACGAGAAAGTTATCGCGTCTACAAATGGCGGTATAGATACAGGGATTATTTTTTATACTAGTAATGGCGACAATCAGCGACTTATAGCGGGACTGCGGCGGACATTCTGACACTGGGGGGGGACTAACTGCCACTGACATCCTCAGTGACACCAATACAGTGATCAGTGCTAATAAAAAGCCCCGACTGTGTACTAATGGCACTGGGCAGGAGGGGGGTAACATCTGGGGCCATCAAAGGGTTACCCATGTGCTGTGTTACTAGGGAGAAATACAAAGCAGCATGTCCTTGCCGACAGGAGCGATCTGTGTTGTTTACACATAGCCCCCCCACTGTCAGTATTCCGCGATCGCTGGGTGTCGGCGGGCAATCTCTGGCTGGGACCTGGTGATTGACATCCATAGCCACCAATGGCAGCGCAGGCAGGGCTGCGCACACACCCCCTATCAAGAAATGCAAATCACATATATATGTGTGTGACTTTGCGGGGGGGGGGGGGGGGGTGCAAGTGGTGAAAATAATAGATAATCTCCATGAGCATAGACATGTGGAATTTCCAGACGCCTTTGAAGGCTTTGGGTCACCTTCCCGTGTATTCTGCTATGGAATGTTTAACCAGCAATAAAAGTCACAAATCCACCAAAAAAGGGAGTAAATAATCTCCTGTTCCCATGGCAACCTTATCTCTGTATCACCTTGTTGGGTGTGATCAGCCTCTTATATCAGGTGTGGCGTGAAGCACCTTCTGTACATACACTGGAATGCTGGGAAAAAATCTACCTATGGGGGGTGTATACGGTATATACTCACATGTGTGAAGGACTGTTTAGTTCAGCTTTTCATCCGCATGTTGCTTTACGGCCCCATTTACACCAACCATAGATCCCCCTAGGTGCTCCCTACACTTCTGTCCGATCTCACCATCCGCAGATCACCTGCCAGGATCACCATCCACAGATCACCAGCCAGGATCAGCAGCCAGGATCACCATCCGCAGATCACCAGCCAGGATCACCATCCACAGATCACCATCCAGGATCAGCAGCCAGGATCACCATCCGCAGATCACCATCCACAGATCACCAGCCAGGATCACCATCCGCAGATCACCAGCCAGGATCACCATCCGCAGATCACCAGCCAGGATCACCTGCCAGGATCAGCAGCCAGGATCACCATCCACAGATCAGCAGCCAGGATCACCAGCCAGGATCAGCAGCCAGGATCACCATCCACAGATCACCAGCCAGGATCACCAGCCAGGATCAGCAGCCAGGATCACCATCCGCAGATCACCAGCCAGGATCAGCAGCCAGGATCACCAGCCAGGATCACCATCCACAGATCACCAGCCAGGATCACGCAGACTACAACCCATTGTAGCTCATTAGGACATTGACAAGTACTCAGCAGGAATACACATTTAGAGGATGGAAGGCAGAGGGGCCCGGAGGAGGGCATTCCGGGGCAGAAGATCTGCAGATCTAGAGTGCAGAAACACATGTGCCCCTTCTTGTCCACCATAGTGTGGGGGGTGGTAAGATTGTGGGGGTGGGGGGAGGAAAGCTCTGACAGTACCTGTAAGTTATAGAGCTTTGTCTGCTAAGAGCCGAGAATTGGAGGCCAAAGATTTCCATGACAGGTCTTGGCTAAGACTTCTCTAAAGCCGGCTATAGGTGGCCCTGCAGGGACCGGCCGAGATTCCATCCATCTATGGGCAGGCCGAATGTACCCAAATTGATCCATCGATTGACGGGGGTACAACCAGCATGTTGGATGTCTCATGCGATTATTGCCGGCAGCAATAGCCATCTCCTGGTCGAGAGAACACAGTGGCTCCCCCGAAAGGATTCCCCCATCAATGCTGACTGTGTTTATGGGGGAATCCAGCGACTTTCACAGGTTGCAGGAGAGAAAATCGTTCCATCTATAGCCAGCTTAAGTCTTCACCCTGAAAGGTAAAATATGGGCAGCGCAGTGACTAAGTGGTCAGCACTTCCCCCTGGCAGCACTCGGGTCCTTGGTTTGAGTACCAACCACGGCACCACCTGCCTGGAGTTTGCATGTTCTCCCTGTGCCTGTGTGGGCTTCCTCCGGGGTACTCTGGTTTCCTCCCACACTCCAAAGACATGCTGGTAGGTTAATTGGCTCCGGTCTAAATTGTCCCTAGTCTGTGTATGTATGAATGTGAGTTGGGGACCTTAGATTGTACGCTCCTCGGGGGCGGGGACTGATGTGAATTTACAATATATGTATGAGGGCATTATATAGGTCCCTGTAATAGAAATATCATATATACATTGTACGCTCCTCGGGGGCGGGGACTGATGTGAATGTACAATATATGTATGAGGGCACTATATAGGTCCCTGTAATAGAAATATCATATATACATTGTACGCTCCTCGGGGGCGGGGACTGATGGGAATGTACAATATATGTATGAGGGCACTATATAGGTCCCTGTAATAGAAATATCATATATACATTGTACGCTCCTCGGGGGCGGGGACTGATGTGAATGTACAATATATGTATGAGGGCACTATATAGGTCTCTGTAATAGAAATATCATATATACATTGTACGCTCCTCGGGGGCGGGGACTGCTGTGAATGTACAATATATGTATGAGGGCACTATATAGGTCCCTGTAATAGAAATATCATATATACATTGTACGCTCCTCGGGGGCGGGGACTGATGGGAATGTACAATATATGTATGAGGGCACTATATAGGTCCCTGTAATAGAAATATCATATATACATTGTACGCTCCTGGGGGGCGGGGACTGATGTGAATGTACAACATATGTATGACACACTATATAGGTCCCTGTAATAGAAATATCATATATACATTGTATGCTCCTCGGGGGCGGGGACTGATGGGAATGTACAATATATGTATGAGGGCACTATATAGGTCCCTGTAGTAGAAATATCATATATACATTGTACGCTCCTCGGGGGCGGGGACTGATGGGAATGTACAATATATGTATGAGGGCACTATATAGGTCCCTGTAGTAGAAATATCATATATACATTGTACGCTCCTCGGGGGCGGGGACTGATGGGAATGTACAATATATGTATGAGGGCACTATATAGGTCCCTGTAATAGAAATATTATATATACATTGTACGCTCCTCGGGGGCGGGGACTGATGTGAATGTACAATATATATGTATGAGGGCACTATATAGGTCCCTGTAATAGAAATATCATATATACATTGTACGCTCCTCGGGGGCGGGGACTGATGTGAATGTACAATATATGTATGACGGCACTATATAGGTCCCTGTAATAGAAATATCATATATACATTGTATGCTCCTCGGGGACTGATGGGAATGTACAATATATGTATGAGGGCACTATATAGGTCCCTGTAGTAGAAATATCATATATACATTGTACACTCCTCGGGGGCGGGGACTGATGGGAATGTACAATATATGTATGAGGGCACTATATAGGTCCCTGTAGTAGAAATATCATATATACATTGTACACTCCTCGGGGGCGGGGACTGATGGGAATGTACAATATATGTATGAGGGCACTATATAGGTCCCTGTAATAGAAATATTATATATACATTGTACGCTCCTCGGGGGCGGGGACTGATGGGAATGTACAATATATGTATGACACACTATATAGGTCCCTGTAGTAGAAATATCATATATACATTGTACACTCCTCGGGGGCGGGGACTGATGGGAATGTACAATATATGTATGAGGGCACTATATAGGTCCCTGTAATAGAAATATTATATATACATTGTACGCTCCTCGGGGGCGGGGACTGATGGGAATGTACAATATATGTATGACACACTATATAGGTCCCTGTAATAGAAATATCATATATACATTGTACGCTCCTCGGGGGCGGGGACTGATGGGAATGTACAATATATGTATGACGGCACTATATAGGTCCCTGTAATAGAAATATCATATATACATTGTACGCTCCTCGGGGGCGGGGACTGATGGGAATGTACAATATATGTATGAGGGCACTATATAGGTCCCTGTAATAGAAATATCATATATACATTGTACGCTCCTCGGGGGCGGGGACTGATGGGAATGTACAATATATGTATGACGGCACTATATAGGTCCCTGTAATAGAAATATCATATATACATTGTACACTCCTCGGGGGCGGGGACTGATGGGAATGTACAATATATGTATGACGGCACTATATAGGTCCCTGTAATAGAAATATCATATATACATTGTACGCTCCTCGGGGGCGGGGACTGATGGGAATGTACAATATATGTATGAGGGCACTATATAGGTCTCTGTAGTAGAAATATCATATATACATTGTATCTATTTCTGTGTTTGTTAGTGAGGAGCGGGAAGTAGAAGAGGCGCCTGGTCCTGGCAGCGATGCGGAGGTGGAAGAGGAGGAGGGTGCTGAAGACGGATCACTCCATGGAGGTGAGAACTGACAAATCCAACATCCAAAAATAATTCCATTAAACAATGAAAGTTCGATGTCTGCTGGAGGCGTTCTGTGAAGAGGAGAACATCGCGGTCTCGCGGTCTCGCTCTCCTGCGTCTAGAAGGCTCACACAGATTTTGCTGCAGCCGCCATCACTGCAGTGCTGAGAGTCATACAGGACGTGATTTTGGGCTGAGCTTCTCCTGAAAGTGCCATTTGCCTGGCTGTCCCTGACTGCAATACTTTGATTGCCGACCTGGAACAATCATATGCCCGGGGAAGTCTAACTCCGGAGCTGCATGCTTGTTCCCGGTCCTTATTGAAGCCGTGGGATCAGTATAAGGCAGTTTTACTGAAGTGGCAGTTCTGCGATTCTCCCAGCTCAGCTTTCCTGAAATGTAAAGTGTAGTTCATAATTGGCGCGATAATCCTCGTCCTGCTGCACCGTTCCTTCCTACGAGGGACTTGGTAGCAGAGCTCTTGTGATTCCGCTCAGCTCCGGCCTTCGTTGTAATGACACGTCATCATCATCATCATCCTCATCCTGTACAATGCAGCTCATCGGCCAAGTTACCAGATGAGGCGGAATCCATTGGCAGGTTGGATCCTCCACATCCTCCTCCATGGGATTCCCCCCATAGGATTCCCCCTGCAATCATTTCACTGCTGTCTGAGCTGCATGAAGGCAATGGCTGCTCCATGGCCGGATCACCACAGGATGGAATCTTTCTGTACAAATGTTTTTTTATTTCAATGATAAATGACAAGAATTTGTTAAGACAAAGAAATAGATCATTTATCTGAAAGCAGAATATTAAATTCATGCAGAATAACGGGGAGAAAACCGAATTATTGGAGGTACAGAATATATATATATGTGACCTTCCATCTCTTCTGTTGTCGGCCCTTTAAATATACTTTGAGAGGTTTTATTATTTCTGTATAAAAAGTGCAAAGAAAGTTGATCCTGCCATAAATATTGTCAGCTGATAGCTTCCTGTACATTGTCTGCCTGTGCTGCACTCATTACATTGCTTCCAGCTATCACTGGGGACCACAGAACCCCTCCTGTCTGTGTTATGGAGAAGGGGCGAAGGGGAGGTGTTCTGTAGTCCCATCCTAGGGTGTAGCTATGGGTTGTACTGAGCACAGCTAAGGCCCTGCATAGTTCAGAAGGACAGAGTGAGATAGTCCAGCACCCAGAAGAGCCGGCTGGAGTCTCCTGGTACAGGTGAGGAGCTCCCAGACATCGCCGTACAGGGGAGGAGCTCCCGGACATCGCCGTACAGGGGAGGAGCTCCCGGACATCGCCGCACAGGTGAGGAGCTCCCGGACATCGCCGCACAGGTGAGCTCCCAGACATTGCAGTACAGGGGAGGAGCTCCCAGACATCGCCGTACAGGTGAGCTCCCAGACATTGCAGTACAGGTGAGGAGCTCCCAGACATTGCCGTACAGGTGAGGAGCTCCCAGACATTGCCGTACAGGTGAGGAGCTCCCAGACATCGCCGCACAGGTGAGCTCCCAGACGTTGCAGTACAGGTGAGGAGCTCCCGGACATTGCAGTACAGGTGAGGAGCTCCCAGATATCGCAGTACAGGTGAGGAGCTCCCGGACATTGCAGTACAGGTGAGGAGCTCCCGGACATTGCAGTACAGGTGAGGAGCTCCCGGACATTGCTGCACAGGTGAGGAGCTCCCGGAGATTGCCGTACAGGTGAGGAGCTCCCAGACATCGCCGCACAGGTGAGCTCCCGGACATTGCAGTACAGGTGAGGAGCTCCCGGACATTGCAGTACAGGTGAGGAGCTCCCGGAGATTGCTGCACAGGTGAGGAGCTCCCGGAGATTGCTGCACAGGTGAGGAGCTCCCGGAGATTGCTGCACAGGTGAGGAGCTCCCGGACATTGCAGTACAGGTGAGGAGCTCCCGGAGATTGCTGCACAAGTGAGGAGCTCCCGGAGATTGCCGTACAGGTGAGGAGCTCCCGGACATTGCAGTACAGGTGAGGAGCTCCCGGACATTGCAGTACAGGTGAGGAGCTCCCGGAGATTGCTGCACAAGTGAGGAGCTCCCGGAGATTGCCGTACAGGTGAGGAGCTCCCGGACATTGCAGTACAGGGGAGGAGCTCCCAGACATCGCAGTACAGGTGAGGAGCTCCCAGACATCGCAGTACAGGTGAGGAGCTCCCGGACATTGCAGTACAGGTGAGGAGCTCCCGGAGATTGCCGTACAGGTGAGGAGCTCCCGGACATTGCAGTACAGGTGAGGAGCTCCCAGACATCGCCGCACAGGTGAGGAGCTCCCGGACATTGCAGTACAGGTGAGGAGCTCCCAGACATCGCCGCACAGGTGAGGAGCTCCCAGACATCGCCGCACAGGTGAGGAGCTCCCGGACATTGCAGTACAGGTGAGGAGCTCCCGGACATTGCAGTACAGGTGAGGAGCTCCCGGACATTGCAGTACAGGTGAGGAGTTCCCGGACATTGCAGTACAGGTGAGGAGCTCCCGGACATTGCAGTACAGGTGAGGAGCTCCCGGACATTGCAGTACAGGTGAGGAGCTCCCGGACATCGCCGCACAGGTGAGGAGCTCCCGGACATTGCAGTACAGGTGAGGAGCTCCCGGACATTGCAGTACAGGTGAGGAGCTCCCGGAGATTGCTACACAGGTGAGGAGCTCCCGGACATTGCAGTACAGGTGAGGAGCTCCCGGACATTGCAGTACAGGTGAGGAGCTCCCGGACATCGCCGCACAGGTGAGGAGCTCCCGGACATTGCAGTACAGGTGAGGAGCTCCCGGACATTGCAGTACAGGTGAGGAGCTCCCGGACATCGCCGTACAGGTGAGGAGCTCCCGGACATCGCCGTACAGGTGAGGAGCTCCCAGACATCGCCGCACAGGTGAGCTCCCAGACATCGCCGCACAGGTGAGCTCCCAGACGTTGCAGTACAGGTGAGGAGCTCCCGGACATTGCAGTACAGGTGAGGAGCTCCCAGACATTGCAGTACAGGTGAGGAGCTCCCGGACATTGCAGTACAGGTGAGGAGCTCCCGGACATTGCAGTACAGGTGAGGAGCTCCCGGACATCGCCGTACAGGTGAGGAGCTCCCAGACATCGCAGTACAGGTGAGGAGCTCCCAGACATTGCAGTACAGGTGAGGAGCTCCCAGACATCGCAGTACAGGTGAGGAGCTCCCGGACATTGCAGTACAGGTGAGGAGCTCCCGGACATTGCAGTACAGGTGAGGAGCTCCCAGACATTGCAGTACAGGTGAGGAGCTCCCAGACATCGCAGTACAGGTGAGGAGCTCCCGGACATTGCAGTACAGGTGAGGAGCTCCCGGACATTGCAGTACAGGTGAGGAGCTCCCGGACATCGCCGTACAGGTGAGGAGCTCCCAGACATTGCAGTACAGGTGAGGAGCTCCCGGACATTGCAGTACAGGTGAGGAGCTCCCAGACATTGCAGTACAGGTGAGGAGCTCCCAGACATCGCCGCACAGGTGAGTATTTGCAATTAAAGTGATCAGCCTGTTAGATTTGTACATTTTTTGCAGTTTCCATGATAAACAATATATTTTCCCATTTAGTAGTGGTGTACAGTGGTTGTGCGTTACCATTCCTCTCTCAGTGTATGCCAGTCAGGTCTGATAGAAATAAAGGCCTCTCTTTAGTTGATCATTGAAGCGGAGTATGGCCGGGGACTACCTAGAGGAGGGAGGAGCCCAAACTCGGTGTATTTATTGCTGTATAGGGGTCCCCGAAGCACTGATCACCTGACTGGATAGGTCTTCTGTCTGAATGTTGATTTGTCTTCTTGTTTCATGTCTCAGAAAACCTCAGCAAGTGGGATCTGGTGGCTCAGCGCCTCACTGTCCTCTTCTACAAGTTCTCCGAGCTCCTGCACCGGGTGCAGGTCTTCCTGTGGAGGATCCTGGAGCTGCATGTGCTGAAACTGGTGGCCCTGTACAACGTGTGGGTGGCCCTGCTGGAGGTGAGATGAGCGGTTCTATAGACGTCCGTCTCTATGTAAGGTCCCAGCGGCTGGTTTGGTGAGCTGGGAGCAATCAGCGTTCCGCAGTTCATGCTGGAGCAGCGCCAATTCTATTACGGTGACCCGGCAGATCCGGTGCCGTCATGTCCCACATGGCACTATCTCAAATGTTATTCTCAGTGATTGATCTTCTCACCTTGTCAAGGTGTGTGGGGAATTCATAGACGTCCAATCTTTCTGCTCTTCGCCAGCTGGACGTGGTACGAATGTTTTCTGCGTCTGTGGACAGCCAGATGAGCTTTTGGTGTCTTCTGCATATTTAGAGGGATGTTGGCTTTGCAGACTGGATCCAGTTTCTTCTGAATCTTGTAATATGGGCGGAGTTCTTTCATTTGGATTTAAGGCCCTTTTTACATGGGCCTCCAGTCCAGATCTGTCTGTCAGACTGAACCACAATGTATACCTATAGGTGGGCGAATGTAAAGGGATGATCATCCACCTACGTCCATCCACATCCACCCACATCCACCTACATCCACTTATGTCCACATACGTTCACCTGCATCCACCTATGTCCACCTGCATCCACCTATGTCCACATACGTCCACCTACATCCACCTATGTCCACATACGTCCACCTACATCCATCCACATTCACCTACATCCACCTATGTCCACATACGTTCACCTACATCCATTCACATCCACCCACATCCACCTACGTCCACCTACATCCACCTATGTCCACATACATTCACCTACATCCATCTATGTCCACATACGTACATCCACCCACGTCCACCTATGTCCACCCACATCCACATACGTTCACCTACATCCACCCACATCCGCCTACATCCACCTACGTTCACCCACATCCACCTATATTCACCCACATCCATGTACCACATTAACATCTATATAAATCCATGGGCAATGTGACTTTACTTCATAATGGATTCACACACCACATGCTGGGGAGGAGCCCAGAACCACGGCCAGAGGAGCCCAGAACTACGGCCAGGTATCTACAAAAATACCGGCACACACCTGTATAATCAGTATGCTGGCTGTTCAAACCCTGGACCCAGGACTGGAGATCTCATTCCACCCGGATCTCTGAGAAATCTCCAGGCTCCTGTCTAAATTGGCCCTAGAATACAAATGTATGAATGTGAGTTAGGGACCTTCAACTGTACGTCCCTTGAGGGCGGGGACTGATGTGAATGTACTATATATGTAAAGTGACAAGTAAATTGTCAGCGCTATAGAAGTATCTGTAATAAATAATAATACTAACTCAGGAGTGAATCGTTAAATAAGTGAATTTTATGGTATTATGTACGGTATATAGACGTCCTTTTATGGCTTCCATCTTCCATCCATTTTCCATCTATCGTATCTTCCATCCATCTTCCATGTATCTTCCATCCATCTTCCATGTATCTTCCATCCATCGTATCTTCCATCCATCGTATCTTCCATCCATCTTCCATCCATTTTCCATCTATCGTCTTCCATCCATCTTCCATGTAACTTCCATCCATCTTCCATGTAACTTCCATCCATCTTCCATGTGTCTTCCATCCATCTTCCATGTATCTTACATCCATCTTCCATCGATCGTATCTTCCATCCATCTTACATCCATTTTCCATCTATCGTATCTTCCATGTATCTTCCATCCATCTTCCATCCATCTTCCATGTATCTTCCATCCATCTTCCATCAATGGTATCTTCCATCCATCTTCCATGTATCTTCCATCCATCTTCCATGTATCTTCCATCCATCTTCCATGTATCTTCCATCCATCTTCCATCCACCTTCCATGTATCTTCCATCCATCTTCCATGTATCTTCCATCCATCTTCCATGTATCTTCCATCCATCTTCCATGTATCTTCCATCCATCTTCCATGTATCTTCCATCTATCTTCCATGTATCTTCCATCCATCTTCCATGTATCTTCCATCCATCTTCCCTGTATCTTCCATCCATCTTCCACGTATCTTCCATCCATCTTCCACGTATCTTCCATCCATCTTCCACGTATCTTCCATCCATCTTCCACGTATCTTCCATCCATCTTCCACGTATCTTCCATCCATCTTCCACGTATCTTCCATCCATCTTCCACGTATCTTCCATCCATCTTCCATCGATCTTCCACGTATCTTCCATCCATCTTCCATCGATGTTATCTTCCATCCATCTTCCATCCATCTTCCATCCATCTTCCATCCATCTTCCATCCATTTTCCATCCATTTTCCATCCATTTTCCATCCATCTTCCATCCATTTTCCATCCATTTTCCATCTATGGTATCTTCCATCCATCTTCCATGTATCTTCCATCCATCTTCCATGTATCTTCCATCCATCTTCCATGTATCTTCCATCCATTTTCTATCTTCCATCCATCTTCCATGTATCTTCCATCCATCTTCCATGTATCTTCCATCCATTTTCCATCGATCGTATCTTCCATCCATCTTCCATGTATCTTCCATCCATCTTCCATGTATCTTCCATCCATCTTCCATGTATCCTCCATCCATCTTCCATCCATCGTATCTTCCATCCATCTTCCATGTATCTTCCATCCATCTTCCATCCATCTTCCATCAATCGTATCTTCCATCCATCTTCCATGTATTTTCCATCCATCTTCCATGTATTTTCCATCCATCTTCCATGTATTTTCCATCCATCTTCCATCCATCTTCCATGTATCTTCCATCCATCTTCCATCTATCGTATCTTCCATCCATCTTCCATGTATTTTCCATCCATCTTCCATGTATTTTCCATCCATCTTCCATCCATCTTCCATGTATCTTCTGTCTGGTTCCACAGTGGTGATGGATAAATGTATGACTTGACCTTTCCATTTGTTGTTCAGGTTTCTGTGATGAATTTTCTCTTCGTCATTCTCTGGGCATTTGCTGTTCCGTTTTCTCGTTTCCAACACATGGCGTCCAGTTTGTGTACAATATGGACCTCCATTATAATCGTCTGTAAGATGTTGTATCAGCTGACGATTGTCAACCCCGAGGATTACTCCATAAACTGCACACAGGTGAGTCCCCATGGAGCATTTACCGGCGGCAGTGGCTCCATTTTCTCTACGGCTGTGTTTGCTGTTTCTTCGGGGCAGCAATAAACATTTCTGATCTGAAGTCACAGCCAGGCCTACAGCCACCAAACACCCGTTGTGGCTTCTCCAGCACTTATCAAAGGAAAATTTTCTCTTTTTTGTGATTGATAGGAAATGTCTTTTTGTTTTTATCTGTCCTATTTCAGCCTCTTCCCAATGGCACCAACCTCCTGGAGGAGGAGATCCAGAATTCAGCGTTGTATCGCTCACCGATTGATCCTGCCAACTGGTTTGGAATCCGGAAAGGTCATCCCAACTTGGGGTACATTCAGGTACACTGGCGCCCCCTATTGTTTTTCTATAATCATGAATCATCTACTGAATTCTGAGCTCTCCATTGGTTGGCCAAAGATGGTTTGATCATTACAAGCTGCTCTCAGGGTTATCGGCCTTTTTACCTCATCGGTACTATTGTGAGACAGTTCTCACCCTTCACAGGAAGTGCCTGAACAAGGAACCTCATGGCAGGATCACCAGGCATTGTTAATGGAAAGCGCAGATTTTGAAAGCTTGAAATCAGCTTTTGGAATACATTATTATGTTAAACATAGTAACAGATTTAAAGGGTAACTCCACTTTTGTAGGAAAAAAATAGCAAATAAAAAAAAAATGATCAAACAGACAACTATTTATTCAGAACAGAAACAGGCAGAAATCTGCAACTAAGATTGTTACTCTTTGAAGAATTCGCTCCCCCAATCAACACTGACTACCTTTCTATCTATTTACTAACCCCAGCAGCATGATTATTCACAATAAATTACTGTATCTTTATTTGTTTTATACTTTTTTTTTATAATTCTTTTAGTTACTTCCTGGTTTCTGGCCTAGGCCAAAATACTGTCATACATCCCTGGGAGGGGGGGGGGGGGGGGCGGCTTTCACAGCCAAGCACACCCTCCTGCCTGCATGCCTGAGCTAAGAGCATATGAATTCCATGAAGTCAATGCTACATGAATTATCTGCCCTTACTCAAGATGGCAGAAATGCTAGAAGGGTGTTCTTCAAAGTGATTTGTTAGCAAAATAAAGTGTGGAGACCTAGATGGATGGATGAATGGAGACATGGGTGGATGGGTGGATGAAGGGAAACATGGGTGGATGGATGGATGAAGGGAAGGAGACATGGATGGATGGAGATATGGGTGGATGAATGTATGGAGACGTGGATGGATGGAGATGGAGATGAAGACATTGTTGGATAGATGTATGGATGGAGATGTAGAAGGAGACATGGATGAATGGATGGAGACATGGATGGATGGATGGAGATGTAGAAGGAGACACGGATGGAGATGTAGATGGAGACATGGATGGATGAATGGAGACATGGATGGATGGAGACATGGATGGATGGATGAAGACATGGATGGATGGATGAATGGAGACATGGATGGATGGATGGAGATGTAGAAGGAGACACGGATGGAGATGTAGATGGAGACATGGATGGATGAATGGAGATGTAGAAGGAGACATGGATGGATGGGTGAATGGAAGTAGACATGGATGGAGATGTAGATGGAGACATGGATGGATGAATGGATGGGTGAATGGATGGAGACATGGATGGAGATGTAGATGGAGACATGGATGGATGAATGGATGGGTGAATGGATGGAGACATGGATGGAGATGTAGAAGGAGACATGGATGGATGAATGGAGACATGGATGGAGATGGAGACATGGATGGAGATGGAGACATGGAAGGATGGATGGATGGGGAGTTTGCTTTGAATACGAGAAATTAAATAACAGCATTTTTGGTTTGTGGGGCTCAGACAGTTTTCATTTCCACTTTAATTACATTTGAGAAATAAGAGAACTGACATATTTTGCTTTTAGGTTTTTAGGAAGAATGATATTTCATATTTTCTGGGTTAATCATTCAATTGACGGATTTTTTATTTTCCTGTTAAAGTGACGGTATTTGATTTAGAAAAGTAAACTCCCGGGAGCTTTTTTTTCCCAAATGAACAGGAAGAATTGATTCCATTGCTCTGTAGTCCAGGGGGGCTCAACCTTCTGCAGAGCGGAGGGGCCACTTCAGTGATTTGGTAACCAGTCGCCGGCCACAATGAAATGAAATAAAATGGTTCAGAATTTAGATTTTTTCTTTCATTAATATTATTTTGAGTAGTGTAAGCAGCATTGTTCACCTGTAGCCGCTAAATTCTAGGGCCACAGGTTGGGACCCCCCTATAATCCGATTAAAAATAGTCATCAACATTTTATGATTCGGCCTAAAGAAATTCCCACCTTTTGAGTTTTCTCCCATCCAGGTGGAATGTCCTCTATTCAGCACTTAGTGACTCGGAATCCATGGCCGCGCTCCAGGAAGGATTGCTCTCAGCAGGCTGCAGACCTGCACAGTAAACGTTCTCTTCTGACATGTCCTCTGTACATGGAGGAATGAACGTTCTCTTCTGACATGTCCTCTGTACATGGAGGAATGAACGTTCTCTTCTGACATGTCCTCTGTACATGGAGGAATGAACGTTCTCTTCTGTAGGTCCTGCTGACATGTCCTCTGTAGATGGAGGAATGAACGTTCTCTTCTGACACGTCCTCTGTAGATGGAGGAATGAACGTTCTCTTCTGTAGGTCCTGCTGACATGTCCTCTGTAGATGGAGGAATGAACGTTCTCTTCTGACACGTCCTCTGTACATGGAGGAATGAACGTTCTCTTTTGACACGTACTCTGTACATGGAGGAATGAACGTTCTCTTCTCTAGGTCCTGCTGACATGTCCTCTGTAGATGGAGGAATGAACGTTCTCTTCTGTAGGTGCTGCTGACATGTCCTCTGTAGATGGAGGAATGAACGTTCTCTTCTGTAGGTCCTGCTGACATGTCCTCTGTAGATGGAGGAATGAACGTTCTCTTCTGTAGGTCCTGCTGACATGTCCTCTGTAGATGGAGGAATGAGTGTTCTCTCCTGTAGGTCCTGCTAACATGTCCTCTGTAGATGGAGGAATGAACGTTCTCTTCTGACACGTCCTCTGTACATGGAGGAATGAACGTTCTCTTTTGACACGTACTCTGTACATGGAGGAATGAACGTTCTCTTCTGACACGTCCTTTGTAGATGGAGGAATGAACGTTCTCTTCTCTAGGTCCTGCTGACATGTCCTCTGTAGATGGAGGAATGAACGTTCTCTTCTGTAGGTCCTGCTGACATGTCCTCTGTAGATGGAGGAATGAATGTTCTCTTCTGTAGGTCCTGCTGACATGTCCTCTGTAGATGGAGGAATGAACGTTCTCTTCTGTAGGTCCTGCTGACATGTCCTCTGTAGATGGAGGAATGAGTGTTCTCTCCTGTAGGTCCTGCTAACATGTCCTCTGTAGATGGAGGAATGAACGTTCTCTTCTGTAGGTCCTGCTGACATGTCCTCTGTAGATGGAGGAATGAGTGTTCTCTCCTGTAGGTCCTGCTAACATGTCCTCTGTAGATGGAGGAATGAACGTTCTCTTCTGTAGGTCCTGCTGACATATCCCCTGTAGATGGAGGAATGAATGTTCTCTTCTGACATGTCCTCTGTACATGGAGGAATGAACGTTCTCTTTTGTAGGTCCTGCTGACATGTCCTCTGTAGATGGAGGAATGAACGTTCTCTTCTGTAGGTCCTGCTAACATGTACTCTGTACATGGAGGAATGAACGTTCTCTTCTGACATGTCCTCTGTAGATGGAGGAATGAACGTTCTCTTCTGTAGGTCCTGCTGACGTGTCCTCTGTAGATGGAGGAATGAACGTTCTCTTCTGTAGGTCCTGCTGACATGTCCTCTGTAGATGGAGGAATGAACGTTCTCTTCTGTAGGTCCTGCTGACATGTCCTCTGTAGATGGAGGAATGAACGTTCTCTTCTGTAGGTCCTACTGACATGTCCTCTGTAGATGGAGGAATGAACGTTCTCTTCTGTAGGTCCTGCTGACATGTCCTCTGTAGATGGAGGAATGAACGTTCTCTTCTGTAGGTCCTGCTGACGTGTCCCCTGTAGATGGAGGAATGAACGTTCTCTTCTGTAGGTCCTGCTGACATGTCCTCTGTAGATGGAGGAATGAGCGTTCTCTTCTGTAGGTCCTGCTGACATGTCCTCTGTAGATGGAGGAATGAACGTTCTCTTCTGTAGGTCCTGCTGACATGTCCTCTGTAGATGGAGGAATGAACGTTCTCTTCTGTAGGTCCTGCTGACATGTCCCCTGTAGATGGAGGAATGAACGTTCTCTTCTGTAGGTCCTGCTGACATGTCCTCTGTAGATGGAGGAATGAACGTTCTCTTCTGTAGATCCTGCTGACATGTCCTCTGTAGATGGAGGAATGAACGTTCTCTTCTGTAGGTCCTGCTGACATGTCCTCTGTAGATGGAGGAATGAACGTTCTCTTCTGTAGGTCCTGCTGACATGTCCTCTGTAGATGGAGGAATGAGCGTTCTCTTCTGTAGGCCCTGCTGACATGTCCTCTGTAGATGGAGGAATGAGCGTTCTCTTCTGTAGGCCCTGCTGACATGTTCTCTGTAGATGGAGGAATGAACGTTCTCTTCTGTAGGTCCTGCTGACATGTCCTCTGTAGATGGAGGAATGAGCGTTCTCTTCTGTAGGTCCTGCTGACATGTCCTCTGTAGATGGAGGAATGAACGTTCTCTTCTGTAGGCCCTGCTGACATGTCCTCTGTAGATGGAGGAATGAGCGTTCTCTTCTGTAGGTCCTGCTGACATGTCCTCTGTAGATGGAGGAATGAGCGTTCTCTTCTGTAGGTCCTGCTGACATGTCCTCTGTAGATGGAGGAATGAACGTTCTCTTCTGTAGGTCCTGCTGACATGTCCTCTGTAGATGGAGGAATGAGCGTTCTCTTCTGTAGGTCCTGCTGACATGTCCTCTGTAGATGGAGGAATGAACGTTCTCTTCTGTAGGCCCTGCTGACATGTCCTCTGTAGATGGAGGAATGAGCGTTCTCTTCTGTAGGCCCTGCTGACATGTCCTCTGTAGATGGAGGAATGAGGGTTCTCTTCTGTAGGCCCTGCTGACATGTCCTCTGTAGATGGAGGAATGAGCGTTCTCTTCTGTAGGTCCTGCTGACATGTCCTCTGTAGATGGAGGAATGAACGTTCTCTTCTGTAGGTCCTGCTGACATGTCCTCTGTAGATGGAGGAATGAGCGTTCTCTTCTGTAGGTCCTGCTGACATGTCCTCTGTAGATGGAGGAATGAGCGTTCTCTTCTGTAGGCCCTGCTGACATGTCCTCTGTAGATGGAGGAATGAGCGTTCTCTTCTGTAGGTCCTGCTGACATGTCCTCTGTAGATGGAGGAATGAACGTTCTCTTCTGTAGGTCCTGCTGACATGTCCTCTGTAGATGGAGGAATGAACGTTCTCTTCTGTAGGTCCTGCTGACATGTCCTCTGTAGATGGAGGAATGAGCGTTCTCTTCTGTAGGCCCTGCTGACATGTCCTCTGTAGATGGAGGAATGAGCGTTCTCTTCTGTAGGCCCTGCTGACATGTTCTCTGTAGATGGAGGAATGAACGTTCTCTTCTGTAGGTCCTGCTGACATGTCCTCTGTAGATGGAGGAATGAGCGTTCTCTTCTGTAGGTCCTGCTGACATGTCCTCTGTAGATGGAGGAATGAACGTTCTCTTCTGTAGGCCCTGCTGACATGTCCTCTGTAGATGGAGGAATGAGCGTTCTCTTCTGTAGGTCCTGCTGACATGTCCTCTGTAGATGGAGGAATGAGCGTTCTCTTCTGTAGGTCCTGCTGACATGTCCTCTGTAGATGGAGGAATGAACGTTCTCTTCTGTAGGTCCTGCTGACATGTCCTCTGTAGATGGAGGAATGAACGTTCTCTTCTGTAGGTCCTGCTGACATGTCCCCTGTAGATGGAGGAATGAACGTTCTCTTCTGTAGGTCCTGCTGACATGTCCTCTGTAGATGGAGGAATGAACGTTCTCTTCTGTAGGCCCTGCTGACATGTCCTCTGTAGATGGAGGAATGAACGTTCTCTTCTGTAGATCCTGCTGACATGTCCTCTGTAGATGGAGGAATGAACGTTCTCTTCTGTAGGTCCTGCTGACATGTCCTCTGTAGATGGAGGAATGAGCGTTCTCTTCTGTAGGCCCTGCTGACATGTCCTCTGTAGATGGAGGAATGAGCGTTCTCTTCTGTAGGTCCTGCTGACATGTCCTCTGTAGATGGAGGAATGAGCGTTCTCTTCTGTAGGCCCTCCTGACATGTCCTCTGTAGATGGAGGAATGAGCGTTCTCTTCTGTAGGCCCTCCTGACATGTTCTCTGTAGATGGAGGAATGGCGTCCTGCTGTTAGTGAATGTGTTCTGTTGTGTCCCTGTAGAATCACCTCCAGGTCCTCGTCCTTCTGGTATTCGAAGCCATAGTTTACCGTCACCAGACCTTCTACCGCAGACGCTACCAGCTGGAGGTTCCTCGCAATCAGACGGTGTTCCCGGAGGTCTGGCGGCAGCATCTGGATCACGGCCTCCTAAACTGCATCAAGTATTTCATCAACTACTTCTTCTACAAGTTTGGTCTGGAGGTGAGTCCTGCGAGGGATTTGTATGGGAAATGGATTTTGCTGCAAAAGCCGGGAGTGTTGTAGAGTAGGAAGTAGAATCCAGTGCTGCGGCCGGCTCACACGCATGCGTCGCTGTGCAGAACCATTCACTTAGAGTGGTTGTAAAGGCTCCAGGTTTTACCCCCCAGCCCCCCTAATACTCACCTAAGCCCCCTTTTGATCCAGCGATGTGCACTGGAGACTCCGTTATCCCTTTCTTCATTGGCTGAGACAGCAACAGGAGCCAGCCAGTGAGCCAATGAGATGAGAGAAGGGGTGGGGCTGAGCACACGGAGCTGTGGCTTGACAACATGCCTGCTCGGGTGACCCCATAGCAAGCTGCTTGCTATGGGGACAGCAGACAGGAGGGAGTGGCCAGGAACACCGATGGGAGACCCGAGAAGAGGAGGATCGGGAATGTTTGTTGTTTTTTTTTTTTGTAAATGTAAGACTTTATTATCCCCTTAAATGAACTTCACGGCATCTAAACCTCACCAAAGCAACTCAGGACCCTTTTTGAAGGCACCACAATGCAAGGCACTTTATCATGCGTTTTGTTGTGCGATTTCTCATGCACTTCAGTCAGGTATGTTGCGGTTCCATTAACAATGAATGACACCTCCGAGGAGCGGCCAGAGGGACTCATGGGATTTTTGTGCAGTTTTGTGTTCCTCCATCACAGGAATGTGAGTCCAGCCTCGTTGTTCATGGAATTGGGGCTCAGCGCTGCTGGACCAGCACAGTTCCAGTAGAACGTCTACATTGTCCACCTTCATACGGTCCTAGTGGGCTCCAGGATCTGTGTCTGGTGGGCCGGTGTACCTTCAGCCATTTTCTGCTGTCAGTAGATGTCGATCAGCGCCGTCGCCAATACCGTCACATACATGGTTCTAAAATGAGCAACGAAACAGGCGCCGCGTGTATTGTAGGATTGTAGGCACTGGGGCCCCTGGAATGTGTCGGCCCCGATCCATGTTGTGGAATCACTCGTTCTCTGCAGTCTCATACAATCACATCCCTTTCATCTCTCTTCAGATTTGCTTCCTATTGACCGTGAATGTGATTGGCCAGCGAATGAACTTCATGGTGATCTTCCACGGCTGTTGGCTGATCGTGATCCTGACCCGACGGCAGAGGGAGAAGATTGCTGTGTTGTGGCCCAAGTACTGCGTCTTTCTGCTCTTCTTCCTCCTCCTGCAGTACCTGCTGTGTCTGGGCATGCCGCCCGTGCTGTGTATAGGTAGGTCTTCTCTCTCCTTCCTCCTCGTCTTCCTCTTAGTGACCATTGATCTATTACTGACCCCGTGTGTCCCCCTCCCTCAATGACAGAATACCCCTGGAGGTGGGACAAGATCGTTCCCGTCAATTCGCCTCTCATACAATGGATGTATCTGCCAGACTTCTTCACTCCTCCGAAAGCCAACGTCCTCATTTGTAAGTGTGAAGGGGTCATGTGATGACAGATTCGGGGGTGTGTGTGGTCATGTGATGGCATATTCAGGGTGCGTGGGGGTCATGTGATGACAGATTTGGGGTGTGTGTGGTCATGCGATGACTGATTTGAGGTGTGTGGGGGTCATATGATAGATACGGGGTGCATGGGAGTCATGTGATGACAGATTCGGGTTGTGTGTGGGGATCAAGTGATGACAGATTTGGGGTGTGTGGGAGTCGTGATGACAGATTCAAGGGGTTGGGGGTCATGTGATATATTCGGGGTGTGTGGGGGTCATGTGATAGATTCAGGGGGTGTGGGGGTCATGGGATGACAGATTCGGGGGGTGTGGGGGGTCATGTGATAGATTTGGGGTGTGTGGGGGTCATGAGATGAGAGATTCAGGGTGGGTGTGGGAGTCGTGATGACAGATTCAGGGGGTGTGGGGGTCGTGATGACAGATTTGGGGTGTGTGGGGGTCATGTGATGACAGATTTGGGGTGTGTGGGGGTCATGTGACGACAGATTTGGGGGGGTGGGGGTCGTTTGATGACTGATTTGGGGTGTGTGGGGGTCATGTGATGACAGATTTGGGGTGTGTGGGGGTCGTGTGATGACAGATTTGGGTGGGTGTCGTGTGATGACATTTTTGGGGGGGGGTCGTGTGATGACAGATTTGGGGGGTGTGGGGGTCGTGTGATAGATTTGGGGTGTGTGGGGGTCATGAGATGAGAGATTCAGGGTGGGTGTGGGAGTCGTGATGACAGATTCAGGGGGTGTGGGGGTCGTGATGACAGATTTGGGGTGTGTGGGGGTCATGTGATGACAGATTTGGGGTGTGTGGGGGTCGTGTGATGACAGATTTGGGGGGGGTGGGGGTCGTTTGATGACTGATTTGGGGTGTGTGGGGGTCATGTGATGACAGATTTGGGGTGTGTGGGGGTCGTGTGATGACAGATTTGGGGGGGTGTCGTGTGATGACATATTTGGGGGGGGGGTCGTGTGATGACAGATTTGGGGGGTGTGGGGGTCGTGTGATAGATTTGGGGTGTGTGGGGGTCATGAGATGAGAGATTCAGGGTGGGTGTGGGAGTCGTGATGACAGATTCAGGGGGTGTGGGGGTCGTGATGACAGATTTGGGGTGTGTGGGGGTCATGTGATGACAGATTTGGGGTGTGTGGGGGTCGTGTGATGACAGATTTGGGGGGGGTGGGGGTCGTTTGATGACTGATTTGGGGTGTGTGGGGGTCATGTGATGACAGATTTGGGGTGTGTGGGGGTCGTGTGATGACAGATTTGGGGGGGTGTCGTGTGATGACAGATTTGGGGGGGGGGTCGTGTGATGACAGATTTGGGGGGTGTGGGGGTCGTGTGATAGATTTGGGGGGTGTGGGGGTCGTGTGATGACCGATTTGGGGTGTGTGGGGGTCATGTGATGACAGATTTGGGGGGTGTGGGGGTCGTGTGATGACTGATTTGGGGTGTGTGGGGGTCATGTGATGACAGATTTGGGGTGTGTGGGGGTCGTGTGATGACTGATTTGGGGTGTGTGGGGGTCATGTGATGACAGATTCGGGGTGTGAGGGGGTCATGTGATGACAGATTTGGGGGGTGTGGGGGTCGTGTGATGACTGATTTGGGGTGTGTGGGGGTCATGTGATGACAGATTCGGGGTGTGAGGGGTACATGTGAACCAAAGTATGTATCAGAGTACAATAAGAAAATAACATCAAAAATGATTAACAGGAGAAACAAAAAGGGGGGGAGAGGAAATAGTAACACTCTAGTTGGGCAGCACAGTGGCTAAATGGTTAGCACTTCCGCCTGGCAGTATTCGGGTTGTTGGTTTGAATCCCAACCACGGCACCACCTGTCTGGAGTTTGCAGGTTCTGCCTGTGCCTGCGTGAGTTTTCTCCGGGTACTCCGGTTTCCTCCCACTTTCTAAAGACATGCTGGGAGGTGAATTGGCTCCTGTCTAAATTGTCCCTACTATGTGTATGTATGAATGTAAGTTAGGGACCTTAGATTGTACGCCCCTTGAGGGTTAGGGACCTTAGATTGTACGCTCCTCGGGGGCGGGGACTGATGGGAATGTACAATATATATGAAAAGTGCTGTGTAAATTGATGGCGCTATATAAGTACCTGAAATAAATTAATAAATATTAGTCGGTTGCAATGCACTACCCTCATCTCCCCCTAGGGGGGGTGGGGGAGTGGGGTGGAGCGCCTATGCAGTCTAGACTATACGAAACCCTGAGTAAGGCTCCAAAGGCAGACCAATATTGCACCAAAATAATCAAAATAGGAAATGCAGAGGAGGGAAAAAAGAGAAGGAAAGTAGAAGAGGAAGTATACACCCGTCCGGGAAATCTGCCGTGCCTCCAATCCGATGACGACCCGAGGTGTCCGGTACCTGCAGGTATGACTGGTTTTCCATGTAGCGTGATCCAAGTTTCCGTTTCATGAAGGCCAGATCAATCACGGGGCTTTTCCAAGCAGTAGCTAGTCTGGCGGCCAGGAACATAAAGTATATCGAGGTCTGCGTGGATCTCGGGACGCTGCCTGCAGGTTCATTGAGCAACGCGGTCCGAGCTTCTTTGGGAATATTAGCCAAGTTACCAAGTAGATTAATGAATGAACCCGTATCCAAAACCACCGGACTTAGGGACAGGTCCACCACATGTGGAGAGCAGAACCAACTTGGCCACACCAAAGTCTTCTTTCAGTCCGATCCAAGGGACTCTCTATCCAAACTGCGATGTGACATCATCCGGTATGGTACGGGAGACAGCTCGGGAAGTTTGTGAAGTGCTTCACATTCATTTATCGTGATATTTGAGAACCAGTCCGGGACTTGCCCCTTCTGCTCTCTGAATTCAGGTGAAGACTTGACGAATCTCCACTTGTGGAGAGAATCTGCTGCAGATCTGGTGGTTGGGACAAGAGGAAGATAACTCAACCCTTCCCATCCCCACCGGCCTTCCCGCCCCCACCACCCTTCCCGTCCCCACCACCCTTCCCGTCCCCATTGACCTTCCCACCCCCACGACCTTCCCACCCCCACCAGCCTTCCCACCCCCACCGGCCTTCCCATCCCAGTATGACAGTACCTGGGTGCATCTCATCTTTTCCTAAATAATAATTTCACAAATTTAGGTCCACAATCTTCCTGCCAATGACGTTGTCACCAAACAACGCAGACTGGTCATAGACCCCCCCAAGCTTCTGACTGGACATTGTACAACCCCAATGCCAAAAAAGTTGGGGCGCTGTGTAAAATCTACATAAAAACAGGAGGAAATGATTTACAAACCACATAAACCAGATTTTTCCCTTTAGATGACTTCATTCTGCTTCTGTGTGCGTCACAACAATGGAAGGTGTTTGTTAATGAGAAGAAGGAAGAATGGTACACGGTGGCCGGGGAGAACACGGAGCAAATTGGGTTCCCTGGGACCCGGCCTAATCTGGTGCCCAACTTCATCAACTGCCGGTAAGACTTCTCTTTTCTGAAGTTTTTCTTTGATGGGGATTCAAAGGGTCAGTCCACCAAACAGATGTTCACGGGGTCCCCTGTGTTAGGCGATTCTACTTCCGGCGTTTGCATTGCTACGCGATGGCTGTGCTGTATCGCACCTTCCTACAATGCAATAGAATCGGAGGACTCATTGAAAGCAATGCATGCTCTGCCAGGCCGATACCTTCTCTGCAGGTGCTGATTACACTGAGCCACTGAGAGTTCCCTCTAGTGGCCGTTCTACAAAACACTCTATTTAATACACTAACAAAAACCTGGAAAAACAAACCTGTAGAAATGTGAAAGACAAATTCAAAATGACTTTTCGGTTACTGGTAATATGTGCCCCCTGACAATACGCCGTGCGTTTCTTGTACACGCTGGGGGTGCGCACGTATCGGTCAGAAGAGATCTATATGTGTAATTGATATTTGCAGCAGCAGTTATTTGTACTCTGGGCTTCATCACAACTGTCATTACAGGTCATACCTGGACATGCTGAAGGTGGTGGTCTTCCGGTATCTCTTCTGGTTCGTCCTGGCCATTGTCTTTGTCACGGGGGCCACCAGGATCAGTGTTTTCGGTCTCGGTTACCTGATGTCCTGCTTTTACCTCCTCCTATTTGGCACAGCTCTTCTGCAGAAGCCGGTCAAGGCCAGGCTTGTCCTATGGGACTGTCTGATCATCTACAACATCACGGTTATCCTCTCCAAGAACCTGCTGTCGGTGAGATGACCTTCTCCTCAAATGTTTGTGAGATCTTTTACAGCTACACCATTAATGGTAGTAAAGATGTCAGGGTGTGGAAGAGCCGGCCCGCCCAAATGTGGTGGAGTCATCCATATCTCTCTGTACAAGATCTCCTTGTTCCTTTCTATCCTCATTCCCTCCTTTTTAATCCTCTATAACAAAAATCCAACAGGATGAGGGAGACTCCCTAGTAGTAGCCTCTACAGATGTGCAGCCTAAATCAAAAGCAGAGCTGTACCCAGTGGAGCCATTAACGCACTCATGGCCAGGGAATGGCTTCTCTCTATGCAAGTCCAAGAAAATGCAGAAGCAAAAGTCAACTGTATCTGCAGGGAATTCTGAATGATCTCAAAGGTGTCAAATGCCCCCCAAAGCCGGTCCACACAGACCCTTCTAGTGAATCTCAACTTGTGAAAGTAAAAGCTGTAGGAGCAGACACACTACAAGATGTTCCCAACCATTGGAAATATTGTTGGTTGAACTGGATGGACTTGTGGCTTTCAACCAGATTACCTATGTAACTATGTGCGCCATTACACTGGTTAGCCACATGACCATTGCTTGTGCCCCTCTCTGATTTAGTTTCACCTTGTAACTGCAATCTGACTTGTGGCCTTTTATTGCCTTTTGCCAACTGGCTTTCCACTGTCCAATGAGATTGTCTGAATGGCCATTTACGGCACTTACATTGGACATGGAGTTGTCCTTTCATAGCCAAGAAGTCGGGTTTAGGCCCCAAAATGATTGATCAAAGCAACTTACCAGCAATAGTTTTGGTTGGTTCAAGGTTTTGAGGGAAGCCATTGGTGGAAGGTTGTATGTTCCCATCGTTTCTGCCAAACAAAACTGAGAGCAATTGAACTCATCTGAAACTTTCTGCAAGTAACCGGCTCTGTTTTTGTATTTCTCCATCTTCCAGCTTTTGTCGTGTGTGTTTGTCCAGCAAATGCAGAACAACTTCTGCTGGGTGATCCAGCTCTTCAGCCTGGTCTGCACCGTCAAGGGCTACTACAACCGTGAGTATGGACCGTACCAAACAGAAGAATAGCGGGGGGAACTTCACTGAATGATGGAATCTGCACTTTATTGAAAGCAGGCCTCCACCCTCTTCTATCTAACCTCAATTACACAGTCAGAAAATAAAACATATTTTGGGGATTAAATCCCCTCCCTCCTAGATTGTAAGCTCGTAAGAGTAGGGCCCTCTTACCCCTCGTACGTTGTTTGTTGTTGTTGTACTGTGCCATGTATTGTCCCCCCTATTGTACAGCGCTGAGCAAACCCTTTGGCGCTATATAAACTCGTAGTAATAATAATAATAATAATAATACCTTTCCCGCACTTCCTGTTTTCTCACCGAAGTGAGAATGACATCCCCTCCCCCTCCACCTGAAGCCTCATGGGACACCAACATCACATATTCCCGGAGGCCTCAGAGAATCTCGGCCTCGCTACGCATGCGCCAGGAAATTCCACATTTCACTGCGCATGCGTCACTGTGCATCATCAGAGGGCCTGCTCAGAGAACCCAGGAGAGGCAGTCAGCCTTCAGGTGACATCAGATGAGAAGATGGCGGCGCGGACCTGGAGATCTTAGATGGAGCAGCGGCTTATGCCAGGCAGCGCTGGATTTGCTGGGTAGGTGACTGTTTGTTTTCTTCTGGACAGCCCAGTGATTCAGGTAAGAGGGTAATAAACGTAAAGGGGTGTAAAGTTGCACCCTAAATAAATCTGCATGGGTTGTAGCCAATCATGGTCACCCATGTGGATGAATCAGCAGCTGACTTTCCAACTCAGAACATTTGGGTCTTCGTTACTGCATTGATTTGATGGTTGTGGGGGGGGAGGGGCTGCTTTTTGGGTATCAGAAAATGTGGGTCTTTTTAGGCGTTATGACTATAATTGGGTCCAAAGTGTCAGCACAGCCGTAAAATGAAGATCACTATATGGGTCACCTGAACATCTCACCTATGTGAGCCGATTGGCCATCCCACTCCACAATCATGGGCATTAATATAGATGTAGCACCCTCCTAGTATAGCTAGGGGGCACTGGACCCTAATGGTTAGTCAGGAGCTAGTTAGTTTGCAGCTCAGGTGAGATAGCGAGAGGGGTCAAATTCTGGAGGACTCTGCAGGGCAGCCCCTCTGGAATTTCCCCCTGCTCTGAGGCTTTTGGAGGAGGGCCTTGGAGGCAGTGGGTGGATCTAAGGAGTGGCTGGCTACACTCTTGAGGGACCTCAGCCAATCCCCAACCAGAGGCTGAGACTCTCTTAAAAGTGGAAGAGCCTGCTCAGTAGCAGGAGCTGAGTGGAAGGAGGAGTAAGAAGATGTGAGGCAGAGGAAGGAGGCCTAGTGGGATGGGGCCTGCCTGGAGCTGGAAAGGAGGAAAACTCAGAACCCACTGGCCCCTGAGAGAGGACCACCTATATGGCAGGGAAGGAGCAGCCCAGCTGACAGGCCTGGTAGCAGCAGCCATTCCACAAGTGGTACAGGAGAGGATCTGAGTGAGTACCCCCCTGGGTGGATAGGGGAATGAGCACTCTGGTGGGAAACCAGATTAGCCCCCAAATAGTGACTGTTACCCATTTGAAGGCACAAGAGCCCCTGCTCAGGATGAAAGTCTCCAGAATGCTGGCTGAGGAGGAATTCATCTGAGGTCTGGGGTGACACAACTGGAGCTGCTGGCTAGCACTCCAACAGACTGCATCAGAGAAGAGAAGCTGTGAATAGTTCAGGAAGCTGTCCTCAGATTTCGCTTCTCTTGGGCGTCCTATACCCCCCCCCCCCCCATTACCCCATCCAAGTTCTAATTCCCCTCAAAATAAAAAAAACAAATGCAAAAGGACTGATTTCCGACTATGGATGCAAACTTGGGTGGAAAATGCTTATCGACTGGCTGTGCAGGGCTATAGGAGGACCCAAATCTCTTAGAAACCCCCACAGGGGGTAGTGCTACATAGAGTTGGCCCCTTTTGCAGCTTTATCAGCCCCCACGCTACTAGAAGAGCTACGAGATTTTGGGGGTGTCTGTAGGGGTTTGTGAAGTCAGTTACTGATGATAACTAGAAGGCCTGGCTTGCAGTTGGTGTTCGGTTGGGTGGAGGTTCGGTCTCGGTAGAGTTCCTGTCTCGGTGAAGGCCCCGTCTCAGTAGAGGTCCTGTCTCGGTGGAGGCCCCGTCTTGGTGGAGGCCCCGTCTCGGTGGAGGCCCCGTCTCGGTGGAGGCCCCGTCTCGGTAGAGTTCCTGTCTCGGTGAAGGCCCCATCTTGGTAGAGGTCCGGTCTCTGTAGAGGTCCGGTCTCTGTAGAGGTCCGGTCTCTGTAGAGGTCCGGTCTCTGTAGAGGTCCGGTCTCTGTAGAGGTCCGGTCTCGGTGGAGGCCCCGTCTCGGTGGAGGCCCCGTCTCGGTGGAGGCCCCTCAGGTTCCATAGAACTGACATAAGTGGTTGGATTTGAGGAAGACCGCAGTGTTGTCTATGATGAATGTCTTTATGCACAGAGGCCAGTCATGGTGGAACCAGTGAAGGCTTTTCCCAGAAGGTGAAATGACACCATTTCCTACCATGTCATTGATAAGACCTTCACTAGGAGCACTTGGGGGGCCGTCCCCCCACTTTGGGCTTATTGTGTATTTAGGAGTCATGGACGTTGGCAATGTTGTGCTGAGAACATTTTCTTTCTCTTTGTGTCCTCAGCTCATGAAGTGGACAAAGGCCACGACTGTCCACTCCCTGTGGAAGAAGCCGGCATCATCTGGGACAGTATCTGTTTTTTCTTCCTCCTGCTGCAGAGAAGAGTCTTCCTCAGCTCCTACTTCCTGCATGTGGTCAATGACCTTGGCGCCTCCTCGCTGCAAGCTTTCAGGTCCGGCTTTCTCCCATCTCATCCCACATGCTACAATGGAACATGATATAGTGATGGCCGAGAGCTTCTGTCCTGACAGAAGTGGAAAGAAATTCTAGAAATGTTTTTTTTTATAATTGTATTTTTATTACATTTTTAAAGAGAAATAGGAAAGAGAACATTAACATCGTAGAACAAGAGGCCATGTGCATGGTGCTTTTTGTGTGTTTAAATGTCTCCTCAAAGTGGCTGTAAAACCTCCATATACCCAGTAAAGTGACTGACCTCAGGTGATACACAGAGATGAAACAAATCCTCCTACATACGTTGTACCTGTTTATCTGAAGCCATCTCTACTCTACATCCATTCAAAGTTATGAGTTTATAGAGCTTGACAGAGCTTTCAGAAAACAGGGGGTGAGAAAGTTACACTCTACAGAGCTCAGTGAGAGCTGATTGGAGGGAAGGGACACCCCTCCCCCTTCAAACAGCACACAGGGACATAGCTGAGGCTGTTAATCACAGGCTGTGTGCTATAGCTCCCTCACCCATCACCATTTATCTCTTGCTGTCAGGAAAACTTTTTAGAAGTGATTTATGCTGATCACAGAGGAAGGAGGCAGCAAACAGAAAGGACACTCAGTGCTCTGGACTGGGACAGGTACACACTATAGAGGGATGTGCTTTGTTCAGATTTCATTAAGGTTTAGGAACCCACCTCAGCAATCCCGCCAGGAAGTTGTCACTGTACTGGGCCAATCAGAAGTGGCTGAGGCATTCCTTGCCCTGCACCTTGTATTCATGGCCCTTGTACTCATGTGGCTGCAGGGTGAGGAATGCCCTGGTTGCAGATGTTTGACTACAGGTGACAACTTCCTGGCCAGGATTGCTAAGGTGGGGTCAGACCAGGATCCCAACACACCTGAACTCATTCCTAATCACAACATTTCAGGGTTTTCAATGTTTCCTGTGTGCCTGGCCTGGCTGCCTTCCTGTTCTGTATCTCCATGGTGTCACCAGCAAGGATGTCTTCCCGGTGAAGACATTCGATGAAAAACCAAATTATTATACATTTTTCATATTTTAGGGCCTGCAGGTGACGATCTCTTCAGGAAATCTTTGTGATGTAATACATTCTGTGTGCCAATTATATATCAGACACGACGTTATTGGTGCAGAACGTCCACCTGGTCATTGTGGGTTTCATAACTTCTGGAAAGAGTCTCGTGATTGGCAGATGGTCAACGTTCAGATCGGTAATATCGACCCGACAACATTGCATGTGGAGTCACTGAATCTCTCCATGTCTTTGCAGGGGATTTGAGCTGTATATGGCCAGTATACGGAAGAACATGGATTACTACCACGAGACTGAGAGGCGCTCCCTCCGGCAGCTGAAGAAGCAGTAAGTACCTGGAATCTCCGACACATACAGGCCAATCCAATCTAACAAACAGCCGGATATTGCGGATTATTTCCGTTAAATTTCCTGCAAATGACGCAAAATCCGTGTTTTAGAGAAGTCTGAGATTGCAGAAATCACTTTTTACTTTTTGTCTTCTACAGGATGGAGAGAATTCGTGCGAAACAGGAGCGTTACCACCAAGGGAGGATGCAGAGTGAGAACGACCCGGAGGACGCAGGTAACCCCTCGCAGCCAGGACCGGGCGCCACATTCCTACCATTGGAGAGCTCTAGACATTCACACTTTTATCTCTTGAAGCAGCACTAAGGTCGTTTATAGGGAAATGTCATCAATTGTTGGGAAATGTCCATTCAGAATGGAAAGACCTGCATGTGTCCTGGGCATAGTATATAGTATATCCTGCCAGGAGGGGTCCCCGGCCCGCCTATTGCCATCCACAGCTACCGAATTGCCTTGTAGATACATCGGTGGAAAAACATTGAATTACGTAACTTTTGTCATCGTTTAGTATAGAGGCCAACAAAACACAACTACCCTTCTGAATTATTGTTTCCTTTTCATTTCAATACATTTGTGTTGAGAACCCCACATCTCAGCTCCGCTATATACACAGCTATACCATGGAGACCAGAAAATCCCAACATTTCCCAACCCTGGAAGTAACTTACCGGTCTCAGAGAACCCCTGATAATAATGACCATATCTACAACTCCGGATACATCGGTGTGACGGTCAATGGGGAGGATGTCCCTTACATTGGGGGTCAGTGGGAAGAATTACCCCCTTACATAGGGGGTCAGTGGGAAGAATTACCCCCTTACATTGGGGGTCAGTGGGAAGAATTACCCCCTTACATAGGGGGTCAGTGGGAAGAATGTCCCTTACATAGGGGGTCAGTGGGAAGAATGTCCCTTACATTGGGGGTCAGTGGGAAGAATGTCCCTTACATTGGTGGTCAGTGGGAAGAATTACCCCCTTACATAGGGGGTCAGTGCAAAGAATTACCCCCTTACAGATATTTTTTAGCTAGCATTGATATCAGTGGGAACTTACCTGAGAGGCAGAAATTGCTCAAGGAACCCCTCTCAACCTCTGGAAGAACCTTAGAGTTCCATGGAACCCTGGTTGAGAAACCCTAATGTAGACACTTGACTTTTCCTGGTAAAAGTTGAATTTACTAAGCAATGATCAAAGAAAATGAGATGTCAGCCAGAGAAACATTGAAGGGAAATCCATGTAGAGGGAAGGGAAGGGACCAGGGAATGAATCCTTGTCAATGGGTCATGTAGTAGTTCCACTTCATAGGGTCAGTAGATCTGCCAAGATCCTTAGGGAGGAAATGGTGCAGCCATGAGGACCACATCCACTCCAAGTTGTCGCCACTTTCTTTGGTCATTCATCTACAACAAAGGATTTCCCCCAGCGGTATGTGACCCTTAGGCATAGAATGGACTATCCTGCTGGTCAAGTTGAAGGCCATTGCTGAGCGTCTTTGGATGGACACGCTGCAGTATATTACACTTTTTCTGGGTTTGGACACATTAGGTAGCATATTTCCTCGGTTAGTTTTGTGGCTGTCAATGGCACAGATAGGTTTGCCTGCCGCTGATGCCGTGATTTCTGATTTACAGGACAGGAAGACGGAGTAAAGAAAAAGTCTAAGAAGATCCACTGGAGCCGCCCTTGGCTGGATCACGCCTCAGGTACTTCCCAGGACCATATAGAGGATATCACTTCAATCATTCTCCAACCATCCATGGCAACTGTATGCCGCACCCTTCCATGTTATCCGATGAAGGCAAACCGTGTTTCCTCCCTTCTAGCAAAGTGCCAACAGATGTTGGAGAATCATTCACCAATCTGGCTGCTTCTGTAGTCTTCTCCTGACACCTGATTTGGGAACAACCAATTGGCTGCAGTGGAATTCTTTGGCCAATTGCTTTAGTTTTCCCTGGCGACAGGCCAGCCCCTGCAGAGCTTCATGTATCCTTTGCACCATCACAAATCGGCAAGCTCTGCACGTCCAATCAATCACCATCTAGTGTCTGTAGGCAGCTTTAGGATCCGATGATATTTCAAATGATTTGTTTCAGTTACCTGATCTCCAGCTTCTCCTTCAGTATGGCAAGCTGTGCTCTGCAGCTGCACTATGAAGGACGATGCGGGGTCAGATGAAAGGTTTTCATGAATGTATCGGTTACAAAAGATCTTAGTTCTTTATGAAGTCTTTTTATTTGCCATAAGTTTGTATTAAGCCTTTGCTTCACGTTTTGTATCTTGTGCTGACAGTGCTGCATTCGGGGGATTATTTCTTATTCGAATCAGACAGCGAGGAGGAGGAGGAGTTGGTGTTGGAGGAACCAAAGCCATCCAAGCAGAGCGCCTTTCAGGTGAGGATGACGGTGTTCAGCTGATGTTGGAGGACACCAGCATCTCAAAGATTGGATCGTGTCTGGTAAATAGATTCCAAAATGATAAAGTCTTAAAATTGCACAAAAAAAAACTGCGATATCCAGAATTCTCCTTCGGTGACGTTTAACACGACTTTACAGGTTACCATGTTACATGGAATTGTGAACGACGGCCATAAAAGTATTCATGTTCTTCCAGTGTCCTCCATTCATTCATCTGTCTGTACATTCATCCCCGTCTGTCTGTACATTCACCCCCGGCTGTCTGTCCGTACATTCACCCCCGTCTGTCTGTCCGTACATTCACCCCGTCTGTCTGTCCGTACATTCACCCCGTCTGTCTGTCCGTACATTCACCCCGTCTGTCTGTCCGTACATTCACCCCGTCTGTCTGTCCGTACATTCACCCCGTCTGTCTGTCTGTCCGTACATTCATCCCCGTCTGTCTGTCCGTACATTTACCCCCGTCTGTCTGTCCGCACATTCATCCCCGTCTGTCTGTCCGCACATTCATTCCCGTCTGTCCGTACATTCACCCCATGTGTCCGTCTGTCCGTACATTCACCCTGTCTGTCTGTCCGTACATTCACCCCGTCTGTCCTTCCTATCCCCATCTAGTTGGCGTATCAGGCCTGGGTCACTAGTGCCAAGTCTGCTCTAAAGGAGAGGAGGAGGCACCAGAAACAGAAGGTGGAAGCAGGAAAGCCTGGAGCCGGATCCCACAAAGGAGAAGCTCAGCCAGGAGGAGGTGACTGAAGATTTCCTGTTTCTATAACTGATGATTATATTTCTGCTTTCCGCCGTCCTTCCTCTACAGTTCTATCTGAGAAAATATAATTCCTTCCTGGTCAGCGATCAGGGGCGGACTGACCATTTGGAAACTCGGGCACTGCCCGAGGGCCCGGGGTCAGTAGGGGGCCCCATGAGTTGTCAGTCCGCCCCTGTCAGCGATGGTCCATTTCATGGATTACAGCCAACTCTAGTCATTCCCGCTTCTTCTCTGTAGGTACGGAGCCATTCCAGCGCACGTCCCCATAACGGTCAGAATGTCCGCCCTTCAGTCACATGGGTGTCCCTTTAGTCCAGGGGTCTCCAAGCTTCCTACCAAAGGGCCAATTAAATGTCCTTCAGACTTTGAGAGCTGGACTGTGGCCAGTGGGGGTAAAAAAGGTCCCAATGTCATTGGGAAAATAATGCCCCCTTATTGGTGTCATTGGGAGGAGTTGTGCCCCCTCATTGGTGTCATTGGGAGGAGTTTTACCCCCTCATTGGTGTCATTGGGAGGAGTTGTGCCCCCTCATTGCTGTCATTGGGAGGAGTTGTACCCCTTCATTGGTATCATTGGGAGGGGTTGTGCCCCCTCATTGGTGTCATTGGGAGGAGTTGTGCCCCCTCATTGGTGTCATTGGGAGGAGTTGTACCCCTTCATTGGTATCATTGGGAGGGGTTGTGCCCCCTCATTGGTGTCATTGGGAGGAGTTGTGCCCCCTAATTGGTGTCATTGGGAGGAGTTGTGCCCCCTCATTGGTGTCATTGGGAGGGGTTGTGCCCCCTCATTGGTGTCATTGGGAGGAGTTGTGCCCCCTCATTGGTGTCATTGGGAGGAGTTGTACCCCTTCATTGGTATCATTGGGAGGGGTTGTGCCCCCTCATTGGTGTCATTGGGAGGAGTTGTGCCCCCTCATTGGTGTCATTGGGAGGAGTTGTGCCCCCTCATTGGTGTCATTGGGAGGAGTTGTGCCCCCTCATTGGTGTCATTGGGAGGAGTTGTGCTCCATCATTGGTGTCATTGGGAGGAGTTGTGCCCCATCATTGGGTAGGTGGGGGTTATTATGCCTAATTGTTATCATTGGATGAAGTAGTACCCCAAGCGCTGGATAAAAGCAAGCAAAGGGCCACAATTTGGAGACCACTGCTGTAGTACAATAACAAGGATAATAAATTGTATAAACCAAAGGGCATTGCCGTAGATCCCTGTAACCCGTTGCCTGTGATGTGACCTCAGGAGAGGCGGAGCTGACATTACAGGACAGAGAAATGACGATTCCGGCAACTATAAAAAAAACTCAATTTTTTTAAAAGATTATTTAAATTTTTTGTGAAGAGATTGTTTTCTCTGGGTTTAAATATGCAACATATATATGTGTTTGTATATATATATCTCTGTATACTGTACACACACACTTCAGTGCAGCAACTTAGAAGGGGACACTAATATATGAGACTCATTCCATGCAAAGCAAGATAGTTCCAGCCGTGATTTGTCATCATTGTGATGATTATGGCTTACAGCTCATGAAAACCCCAAATCCACAATCTCAGAAAATGAGAATATTCCATGCAATCAATAAAACACGGATTGTACATAGAACAATATCGCACCTCTGAGAAGTAGAAGCTGCATATGTACTCAGGACTTGGTTGGGGCCCCTTTTGCAGCAATTACTGCCTCAATGCGGCGTGGCATGGAAGCTATCAGCCTGTGGCACTGCTGAGGTGTTATGGAAGACCAGGATGCTTCAATAGCGGCCTTCAGCTCTTCTGCATTGTTCGGTCTCATGTCTCTCATCTTTCTCTTGGCAATGCCCCATAGATTCTCTATGGGGTTCAGGTCAGGCCAGTTTGCTGGCCAATCAAGCACAGTAATCCCACGGTCATTGAACCAGGTTTTGGTGCTTTTGGCAGTGTGGGCGGAGCCAAGTCCTGCTGGAAAATGAAGTCAGCATCCCCATAAAGCTGGTCTGCGGAAGGAAGCATGAAGTGCTCCAAAATCTCCTGGTAGACGGCTGCGGTGACCCTGGACTTCATGAAGCACAGTGGGCCAACACCAGCAGATGACATGGATCCCCAAATCACCACAGACTGTGGAAACTTCACACTGGACTTCAAGCATCTTGCAGTGTGTGCCTCTCCATTCTTCCTCCATACTCGGGGTCCTTGGGCCTCTCCATTCTTCCTCCATACTCGGGGTCCTTGTGCCTCTCCATTCTTCCTCCATACTCGGGGTCCTTGGGCCTCTCCATTCTTCCTCCATACTCGGGGTCCTTGGGCCTCTCCATTCTTCCTCCATACTCGGGGTCTTTGTGCCTCTCCATTCTTCCTCCATACTCCGGGTCCTTGGGCCTCTCCATTCATCCTCCATACTCGGGGTCCTTGGGCCTCTCCGTTCTTCCTCCATACTCGGGGTCCTTGTGCCTCTCCGTTCTTCCTCCATACTCGGGGTCCTTGGGCCTCTCCGTTCTTCCTCCATACTCGGGGTCCTTGTGCCTCTCCATTCTTCCTCCATACTCGGGGTCCTTGGGCCTCTCCATTCTTCCTCCATACTCCGGGTCCTTGGGCCTCTCCATTCTTCCTCCATACTCAGGGTCCTTGTGCCTCTCCATTCTTCCTCCATACTCGGGGTCCTTGGGCCTCTCCATTCTTCCTCCATACTCGGGGTCCTTGTGCCTCTCCATTCTTCCTCCATACTCGGGGTCCTTGGGCCTCTCCATTCTTCCTCCATACTCGGGGTCCTTGGGCCTCTCCATTCTTCCTCCATACTCGGGGTGCTCGGGCCTCTCCATTCTTCCTCCATACTCGGGGTTCCTTGGGCCTCTCCATTCTTCCTCCATACTCGGGGTTCCTTGGGCCACTCCATTCTTCCTCCATACTCGGGGTTCCTTGGGCCACTCCATTCTTCCTCCATACTCGGGGTGCTTGGGCCTCTCCATTCTTCCTCCATACTCGGGGTCCTTGGGCCTCTCCATTCTTCCTCCATACTCGGGGTCCTTGGGCCTCTCCATTCTTCCTCCATACTCGGGGTCCTTGGGCCTCTCCATTCTTCCTCCGTACTCGGGGTCCTTGGGCCTCTCCATTCTTCCTCCGTACTCTGGGTCCTTGGGCCTCTCCATTCTTCCTCCGTACTCGGGGTCCTTGGGCCTCTCCATTCTTCCTCCGTACTCGGGGTCCTTGGGCCTCTCCATTCTTCCTCCGTACTCTGGGTCCTTGGGCCTCTCCATTCTTCCTCCGTACTCGGGGTCCTTGGGCCTCTCCATTCTTCCTCCGTACTCGGGGTCCTTGGGCCTCTCCATTCTTCCTCCGTACTCGGGGTCCTTGGGCCTCTCCATTCTTCCTCCATACTCGGGGCCCTTGGGCCTCTCCATTCTTCCTCCATACTCGGGGCCCTTGGGCCTCTCCATTCTTCCTCCATACTCTGGGTCCTTGGGCCTCTCCATTCTTCCTCCATACTCGAGGTCCTTGGTTTCCAAATGAGATGCAAAAGTTGCTCTCATCAGAAAAGAGGACTTTGGACCACTGAGCAGCAGACCAGGTCTGTTTTTCTTTAGCCCAGGTAAGACGCTTCTGACGTTGTTTGTTGTTCAGGAGCGGCTTGACAAGAGGAATACAACATTTGAAGCCCATGTCCAGGATCCAGCTGTGTGTGGTGGCTCTTGATGCACTGACTCCAGCCTCAGTCCACTCCTTGTGAAAGTCCCCAACACTTTTGAATGGCCTTTTCCTGACAATCCTCTCCAGGCTGCGGTCATCCCTGCTGCTTGTGCACCTTTTTCTGACAATCCTCTCCAGGCTGCGGTCATCCCTGCTGCTTGTGCACCTTTTTCTTCCACACGTTTCCCTCCCACATACCTGTCTATTAATGTGCTTTGATACAGCACTTTGGGAACATCCAACTTCTGCAATTCCCATTTGAGGCTTTCCCTCCTTATGGAGGGTGTCAGTGATGGTGTCAGGTCAGCAGTCTTTCCCATGATTGGGATTCCTACTGAACCAGACTGAGAGACCATTGAAAGGCTCAGGAACCCTTTGCAGGTGTTATGGCTGAATGAGCTGATTAGAGTGGGACACTTTGAGCCGAGATTATTCCACCTTTTCACAATATTCTCATTTTCTGAGATTGTGGATTTGGGGTTTTCATGAGCTGTAAGCCATAATCATCACAATGATGACAAATCACGGCTGGAACTATCTTGCTTTGCATGGAATGAGTCTCATATATTAGTGTCACCTTTTAAGTTGCTGCACTGAAATCAATGAATGAATGAATGAATGAATGCACCAGATTCTCATTGGTCCAGTTTCACCTGTATATATATCTATCTCCTCCCCCTGTATATATATCTATCTCCTCCCCCTGTATATATATATATTTGTATATGTCTGTGTATATAATTTGAGGTCAGTTTACTAAAGGCGTACGCAGAGGATGTGACCGAACTCTCCTGAAGGGACGAACGTTTTACATGAGAAATGATCGCACAAATGGTGGGAACGCCGCGCTGCACAATTCATGTCCTGAAGTCGTTTTCTGGATCATCTGCAGATTCATCCTCCAATAGAACCCTCTATAGGAAATTTTCCAGAAGTTCGGGATCCTGCTATTGGCTGTATTTATACAGAGAAGCCCCCGGGAGGCGGAGAATACAACTCGACCTCCTGCAGCCACTACATATCGATCTTTCACCTTCAGTGTAACACTTTCTCTTTAAAGTTGAATTATCCGGCATCTGAGCGCCACAAACCAGAACACAAATTCATGTTTAATATTCATACCAAACTACCCCATCCATCCATCCATCCATCCATCCATGTCTCCATCCATGTCTCCATCCATCCATGTCTCCATCCATCCATCCATCCATGTCTACATCCATCCAAGTCTCCATCCATCCATGTCTACATCCATCCAAGTCTCCATCCATCCATGTCTCCATCCATCCATGTCTCCATCCATCCATCCAAGTCTCCATCCATCCATGTCTCCATCCATCCATCCAAGTCTCCATCCATCCATGTCTCCATCCATCCATGTCTCCATCCATCCATGTCTCCATCCATCCATCCATCCATGTCTCCATCCATCCATCCATCCATGTCTCCATCCATCCATGTCTCCATCCATGTCTCCATCCATCCATCCATCTAAGTCTCCATCCATCCAAGTCTCCATCCATGTCTCCATCCATCCATCTATGTCTCCATCCATCCATGTCTCCATCCAAGTCTCCATCTATGTCTCCATCCATCCAAGTCTCCATCCATGTCTCCATCCATCCATCTAAGTCTCCATCCATCCATGTCTCCATACAAGTCTCCATCCATCCAAGTCTCCATCCATCCAAGTCTCCATCCATCCATGTCTCTATCCATCCATGTCTCCATCCATCCATGTCTCCATCCATCCATGTCTCCATCCATCCATGTCTCCATCCATCCAAGTCTCCATCCATCCAAGTCTCCATCCATCCAAGTCTCCATCCATCCAAGTCTCCATCCATCCAAGTCTCCATCCAAGTTTCCATCTATGTCTCCATCCATCCATCCAAGTCTCCATCCATCCCTCCATGCTTTATTTTTGCAAAAGAAAAACCCTAGCATTTCCATCCATGGCCATCTTGAGTAAGGGCAGATGATTCCTGTAGAATTTACTTCTGGAATTCATCTTCCCTTAGCACAGACATGCAGGTAGGAGGGTGCGCTGAGCTGAGAAAGCCCCTCCTCCCCTACTGAGGAATCCTGGGATGTATGACATCATTTGCCTAGGGCTGGAAATCAGGAAGTAACTGAAGAAATCTTAACAAAAAAAAATAAAGTTTAAAACCCGTAAATAAAATCCCCCTCCATATATATATACACAGCAGAAGGATTACCTGGAGTCCATGTTGGCTGGAAGTGAAGGTCCAGTTCTGATTGGCACCATAAGGAGCCTCTGTCACCCTGCTGTCCGGATGGTGCTATATAATTACCTGGAATAGATGACATATTTACCCCAACGCATGGTTTCGGGAGTGCGGTGCGCAGAGGTGAGCTGCCTCTGTGTTGGGTTCCTCTGCATTGAAAATGACGCAAGCCCATTAAAATATGTGTGCCGGCAGCCATTTATAATGAATGGGCTGCTTTAATACCACCTGAGGCTCCTCTTCACACCTAGTGAGCTTTGTGGCCTAGAACCCGCCTGCAGAACTCCGCAGATAATAATAATAGACTGTATTTTATTTTGCATCTTTATTAATATGCAGGATTTATATAGAGGTCTCGTCTCATAGCGTTTTCCACAGAAAATGCCAGAAATCTGCAGGAGAAACCAAAGAGGGGGAAAGGACAAAGAACTGAAAGGATACATAGTTAGTCTGGCTGAAAAAAGCCAAAAGTTCATCCAGTTCAACCAAAAAAAAAAAAAATTATAATCCTCCACCCACAGTGGATCCAGAGGAAGGCAAAAACCCAGCAAAGCACGATCCAATCTCCTCCTGCAGGGGAAACATTCCTTCCTGATCCCCCGAGAGGCAATCGGATATTCCCTGGATCAATATTCGGATATTCCCGGGATCAATAATCGGATATTCCCTGGATCAATATTCGGATATTCCCGGGATCAATAATCGGATATTCCCGGGATCAATGTGCGGATATTCCCGGAATCAATGTGCGGATATTCCCGGGATCAATAATCGGATATTCCCGGGATCAATAATCGGATATTCCCGGGATCAATAATCGGATATTCCCTGGATCAATATTCAGATATTCCCGGGATCAATGTGCGGATATTCCCGGAATCAATGTGCGGATATTCCCGGGATCAATAATCGGATATTCCCGGGATCAATAATCGGATATTCCCGGGATCAATAATCGGATATTCCCGGGATCAATATTCAGATATTCCCGGGATCAATAATCGGATATTCCCGGGATCAATAATCGGATATTCCCGGGATCAATGTGCGGATATTCCCTGGATCAATATTCGGATATTCCCGGGATCTATAATCGGATATTCCCGGGATCAATGTGCGGATATTCCCGGGATCAATGTGCGGATATTCCCGGGATCAATAATCGGATATTCCCGGGATCAATAATCGGATATTCCCGGGATCAATAATCGGATATTCCCGGGATCAATAATCGGATATTCCCGGGATCAATAATCGGATATTCCCTGGATCAATATTCAGATATTCCCGGGATCAATAATCGGATATTCCCGGGATCAATGTGTGGATATTCCCTGGATCAATATTCGGATATTCCCGGGATCAATAATCGGATATTCCCGGGATCAATAATCGGATATTCCCGGGATCAATGTGTGGATATTCCTGGGATCAATGTGCGGATATTCCCGGGATCAATAATTGGATATTCCCGGGATCAATAATCGGATATTCCCGGGATCAATAATCGGATATTCCCGGGATCAATAATCAGATATTCCCGGGATCAATGTGCGGATATTCCCGGGATCAATAATCGGATATTCCCGGGATCAATAATCGGATATTCCCTGGATCAATATTCAGATATTCCCGGGATCAATGTGCGGATATTCCCGGAATCAATGTGCGGATATTCCCGGGATCAATAATCGGATATTCCCGGGATCAATAATCGGATATTCCCGGGATCAATAATCGGATATTCCCTGGATCAATATTCAGATATTCCCGGGATCAATAATCGGATATTCCCGGGATCAATAATCGGATATTCCCGGGATCAATAATCGGATATTCCCGGGATCAATGTGCGGATATTCCCTGGATCAATATTCGGATATTCCCGGGATCAATAATCGGATATTCCCGGGATCAATGTGCGGATATTCCCGGGATCAATAATCGGATATTCCCGGGATCAATAATCGGATATTCCCTGGATCAATATTCAGATATTCCCGGGATCAATAATCGGATATTCCCGGGATCAATAATCGGATATTCCCGGGATCAATGTGTGGATATTCCTGGGATCAATGTGCGGATATTCCCGGGATCAATAATTGGATATTCCCGGGATCAATAATCGGATATTCCCGGGATCAATAATCGGATATTCCCTGGATCAATATTCAGATATTCCCGGGATCAATAATCGGATATTCCCGGGATCAATAATCGGATATTCCCGGGATCAATGTGCGGATATTCCCTGGATCAATATTCGGATATTCCCGGGATCAATAATCGGATATTCCCGGGATCAATGTGCGGATATTCCCGGGATCAATGTGCGGATATTCCCGGGATCAATGTGCGGATATTCCCGGGATCAATGTGCGGATATTCCCGGGATCAATAATCGGATATTCCCGGGATCAATAATCGGATATTCCCGGGATCAATAATCGGATATTCCCGGGATCAATAATCGGATATTCCCGGGATCAATAATCGGATATTCCCGGGATCAATAATCGGATATTCCCTGGATCAATATTCAGATATTCCCGGGATCAATAATCGGATATTCCCGGGATCAATAATCGGATATTCCCGGGATCAATGTGTGGATATTCCTGGGATCAATGTGCGGATATTCCCGGGATCAATAATTGGATATTCCCGGGATCAATAATCGGATATTCCCGGGATCAATAATCGGATATTCCCGGGATCAATAATCAGATATTCCCGGGATCAATGTGCGGATATTCCCGGGATCAATAATCGGATATTCCCGGGATCAATAATCGGATATTCCCTGGATCAATATTCAGATATTCCCGGGATCAATGTGCGGATATTCCCGGAATCAATGTGCGGATATTCCCGGGATCAATAATCGGATATTCCCGGGATCAATAATCGGATATTCCCGGGATCAATAATCGGATATTCCCGGGATCAATAATCGGATATTCCCGGGATCAATGTGTGGATATTCCTGGGATCAATGTGCGGATATTCCCGGGATCAATAATTGGATATTCCCGGGATCAATAATCGGATATTCCCGGGATCAATAATCGGATATTCCCGGGATCAATAATCAGATATTCCCGGGATCAATGTGCAGATATTCCCGGGATCAATAATCGGATATTCCCGGGATCAATGTGCGGATATTCCCGGGATCAATAATCGGATATTCCCGGGATCAATAATCAGATATTCCCGGGATCAATGTGCGGATATTCCCGGGATCAATAATCGGATATTCCCGGGATCAATAATCAGATATTCCCGGGATCAATGTGCGGATATTCCCGGGATCAATAATCGGATATTCCCGGGATCAATGTGCGGATATTCCCGGGATCAATAATCGGATATTCCCGGGATCAATAATCGGATATTCCCTGGATCAATATTCAGATATTCCCGGGATCAATAATCGGATATTCCCGGGATCAATGTGTGGATATTCCTGGGATCAATGTGCGGATATTCCCTGGATCAATATTCGGATATTCCCGGGATCAATAATCGGATATTCCCGGGATCAATAATCGGATATTCCCGGGATCAATGTGTGGATATTCCTGGGATCAATGTGCGGATATTCCCGGGATCAATAATTGGATATTCCCGGGATCAATAATCGGATATTCCCGGGATCAATATTCGGATATTCCCGGGATCTATAATTGGATATTCCCGGGATCAATAATCGGATATTCCCGGGATCTATAATCGGATATTCCCGGGATCAATAATCGGATATTCCCGGGATCAATAATCAGATATTCCCGGGATCACCTTCCCCTATAAATGTTATATCCAGTTATATTCTGTGTATCCAATAAGAATCCAGGACTTTCCTACAGCAATCCACTGATTGGCCACACCCACCTCTGGAGGGAGTCTATTCCACATTCTCAGCTCTTACTGTGAAGAAACCTTTCCGTGTTTGGAGATGACATTTCTTTTCCTCCAGATGTGAAGAGCGCCCCCTTGTCCTCTGGGATGACCTCGGGGGGAATGACTCTCCACCTAGGTTGTCTAGAGAAAAACGTTTTTAGATTTGATTGGAATGAGTTTGGAGAAGACGAATCTCGGATGTTCCTCGAAAGAGAATTCCAGAGTTTTGGAGCGAAGGTGAAGGCTCCGCCTCCCATCCAGTGTGGGGGTGCAGGGGGGGGGGGGACAGAAGGCCGGAATCTGAGCAGTGGAGGTTTGGAGGAACTCTGCAGTTGAAGATGAAGTGAGCCAACATGGTGGCTGAGCCTTGGATGGAAGCTTCAATCGGACGTTTCCACCCCGGGACTCGGTTTGCCGTTTCCCTCGATAGTACTTTGTGAATTATGAATGAAATGTTTTTGTTTTTTCGATATAAAGAATGTATCTAGTGAGTGAGAATTCCAGATATAAAACTGATATTACCTTGTAAACGTCTAAAAAAACGACTAAAAATGGCCCCAAAATCATCAGCTTTCCTTCCATTTTGGCTCTTCGCAGCAGAGGCGGCACCTGACGGCCAGGATCGTCCCGCAGAAGACCCGGAGGAGGCGGAGACATTGGATGATGAGCGAGGTGAGGGGTCAGGTACATCAGAGTGGCTGTAAAGGCTGAAGGTTTGTGCATTCAGCCCCCTCCCCAGCCCCCCCTATTACTTACCTGAGCCCCGTCCCGATCCAGCAATGTACAAGAGAGCCTCGGTTCTCCAGGGACTCTCACTCCTCATTGGCTGAGGCAGCAGCAGGTGCCATTGGCTGCTGCCGTTGTCAATCACAAGCAGTGAGCTAATCAGGAGAGGGAGAGGCGGGGCAGAGTGGACATGCAGAGTCATGGCTTGGGAGTGCGCCTGCTCAGGGGCCCCCATAGCAAGCTGCTTTCTGTGGGGGCCGAAGGGAGGGGCCAGGAGTGTCGCCAGGGGACCCAAGAAAAGGAGGATCGGGGCGTCTCTGTGCAAAACCAAGCATCCTGTGCCGGTAAGCAAGCCTTTAGTATCCCTACACAAGAGCCAGTACTCAGGGGCAGACTGACCATTTGGAAACTCGGGCACTGCCCGAGGGCCCGGGGTCAGTAGGGGGCCCCATGAGATGCCCCTAGTACCTTTTTCTGAGTTTGGGCAAGGTCACAGAGGTCCCATGATCCCCTATTGCCCAGGGGCCCCATGATCCCTATTGCCCGGGGGCCCCATGGGTTGTCAGTCCGCCCCTGCCTGTACTGCATGTCTGCCTTCACTTTACATTTGTTACGGATGGTTTTCGCACAGCGTAGTGACAACGTGGATTTGGATGTACAGCAAGTCCTCGCTCTTCATAGAATTCATTCACTGGCTAGTCTTTGAATTGATCGTTACATCGCTATGGAGCTCTTTGGCTCAGTGACTACACAGAGCCTCATCCTCTCCTTACAGAATGCCCCCCTCCCCCCTCCCGTCTGTCATCTTTCCAATGCTTCAGCCTCTTCTACCCCCTGAGGTTCCGGCATTGCAGTGTGAATGGCAGTTAGTGGTGCTTCGTGCTGGAAGAGGCGGGTATAAATCTAACTTGGGGAAGTTACAATGGACCATCACCGGAAATAGGCAAGGATGGTTGGGTCCTCATAGCCTCCCCCGCCCGCGTCCTCCCGGGATATCATCACACATCCCAGGTGGTGACTGGACCAGCCTCCCTGCACCCCTCAATCTCGAGCACGTAGGCAAGGATGGTTGGGTCCTCATAGCCTCCCCCGCCCGCGTCCTCCCGGGATATCATCACACATCCCAGGTGGTGACTGGACCAGCCTCCCTGCACCCCTCAATCTCGAGCACGTAGGCAAGGATGGTTGGGTCCTCATAGCCTCCCCCGCCCGCGTCCTCCCGGGATATCATCACACATCCCAGGTGGTGACTGGACCAGCCTCCCTGCACCCCTCAATCTCGAGCACGTAGGCAAGGATGGTTGGGTCCTCATAGCCTCCCCCGCCCGCGTCCTCCCGGGATATCATCACACATCCCAGGTGGTGACTGGACCAGCCTCCCTGCACCCCTCAATCTCGAGCACGTAGGCAAGGATGGTTGGGTCCTCATAGCCTCCCCCGCCCGCGTCCTCCTGGGATATCATCACACATCCCAGGTGGTGACTGGACCAGCCTCCCGGCACCCCTCAATCTCGAGCACGTAGGCAAGGATGGTTGGGTCCTCATAGCCTCCCCCGCCCGCGTCCTCCCGGGATATCATCACACATCCCAGGTGGTGACTGGACCAGCCTCCCTGCACCCCTCAATCTCGAGCACGTAGGCAAGGATGGTTGGGTCCTCATAGCCTCCCCCGCCCGCGTCCTCCCGGGATATCATCACACATCCCAGGTGGTGACTGGACCAGCCTCCCTGCACCCCTCAATCTCGAGCACGTAGGCAAGGGTGGTTGGGTCCTCATAGCCTCCCCCGCCCGCGTCCTCCCGGGATATCATCACACATCCCAGGTGGTGACTGGACCAGCCTCCCTGCACCCCTCAATCTCGAGCACGTAGGCAAGGATGGTTGGGTCCTCATAGCCTCCCCCGCCCGCGTCCTCCCGGGATATCATCACACATCCCAGGTGGTGACTGGACCAGCCTCCCTGCACCCCTCAATCTCGAGCACGTAGGCAAGGATGGTTGGGTCCTCATGGCCTCCCCCGCCCGCGTCCTCCCGGGATATCATCACACATCCCAGGTGGTGACTGGACCAGCCTCCCTGCACCCCTCAATCTCGAGCACGTAGGCAAGGATGGTTGGGTCCTCATAGCCTCCCCCACCCGCGTCCTCCCGGGATATCATCACACATCCCAGGTGGTGACTGGACCAGCCTCCCTGCACCCCTCAATCTCGAGCACGTAGGCAAGGATGGTTGGGTCCTCATAGCCTCCCCCGCCCGCGTCCTCCCGGGATATCATCACACATCCCAGGTGGTGACTGGACCAGCCTCCCTGCACCCCTCAATCTCGAGCACGTAGGCAAGGATGGTTGGGTCCTCATAGCCTCCCCCGCCCGCATCCTCCCGGGATATCATCACACATCCCAGGTGGTGACTGGACCAGCCTCCCTGCACCCCTCAATCTCGAGCACGTAGGCAAGGATGGTTGGGTCCTCATAGCCTCCCCCGCCCGCGTCCTCCCGGGATATCATCACACATCCCAGGTGGTGACTGGACCAGCCTCCCTGCACCCCTCAATCTCGAGCACGTAGGCAAGGATGGTTGGGTCCTCATAGCCTCCCCCGCCCGCGTCCTCCCGGGATATCATCACACATCCCAGGTGGTGACTGGACCAGCCTCCCTGCACCCCTCAATCTGGAGCACGTGCAGTGGGGAGCCGGCTGTGAGTCCTCAGGAAGCCATGATCGTGGCACCGAAGATCTGAGCCTTGAGAAGAATCCGCTGCTGGAAAGACGGCGTTGGACAGCTTGGGCTGGTGAGGATCTGTTTCTTAGCAGCTGATATTTGTGGATTAGGAACATGAGGACCGGTGTATTGTCCGGGATCTGCAGGACTTCACAGGGATCAGTGGGGACTAATGTGGTGACTTGATGCCATCTAATCTGACATTTCCCTCTCCAGCAGGGGGCAGTAATGTGGTGCAGCGTATACTGGATATTTTGAAGTTTCTCTGGGTCCTCCTGCTTGCCATGTTGGATGGATTGATAGACTGGCTGGGCAGCCTAACCAAGCAGTATGTGGACATGTCCACGGTCCTGCGGGTGGAGAGATTCATTCTGACGCAAAAACTAGCCAAGGTAAGATGACATTTCACCGTCTGGGGCTATCAATAGAAAGATTTGTGGGTCTGTTAGAGGTGTGAAACGTAAAATATGCCCACAAGATGGCAAATGGGGGCAAAATACTGGGCAACCTTGTAGAGGGACAAGACAGCTGCCCCCATGAGTGCCGGTATTCTAAGGGGTAATGAAGGTGGAGGAAAGATCTACAGAATAATTGGAGCAGGGAGATCCTTGCACTGCAGATCCTCCAGGAAAGCTTCCTCTCCAGCAATGCAGTAACTGTGATGATTGCGGCGTCGGACCCCAGCCCTTCTCACCAAGCTCATGACAGAAGGACTAGCCAATCTAAAACCGTGCTGTCACAAGCGTAACAATGCCACGCCCAGCTGCACCCTGCACAACGATTTTCTAGCTAATGGACCATAATCTGTGTACTTGCAGCCTGGGAGCGATTGTTACTGGGTCAGGTTAATTACGCAATTAACCTTTCACACTGCCACCACATCCTTTTTGTACAGAGAAAGAGGAAACGCTGCAATATCAGCAATAACACTATGATGTTTGTATAAGCGTCTGTATACCACTGTCACCGCAGGCAGAGATATACAGAAGTTTAAAACACACACATAGTAGCACTCTTCAGAGGCAGGGATTCTTAGTTTGCATTAAAGAACTTTTAGAAACAGTTCAACACTTTCAGAAAGTAAGATTTATTACTAAAACGTCAAAAGGTGCAATAAAAATATTTACAGAAAAAGATGTAGCCAATATATATATATATAAATATACAGAGAACAATAACACAGCAAAGAGGTAACAGAAAGAAGTTTAGAGGGATAAAGTACTTGCCGTCAGCCTTGGGTTAAGCAGATCAGGTTTCAGAGCCAAAAGGGTGCCTTATCTCCCAAAGTTAGTTCCGATGTTAAAAGGGAGAATCTTCAACTTAGCTCAACTCAGCTCAGCTTTTTCTAGGAACTCAGCAGGGTGTTTCCTTAAAGCAGAGAACCAATCGCCTTATTTGGGCGGGTGTTGCAGGCGGAGACCCAAGCTATAACCAAAAACCCTCACATTTGATTTCATGGTTCATAACTTATTCTCGGTGCATTTAGCAGCCTTGCCACTAGTAGATTAATATGCAGACGCATCTGGTGAACGGTTAGATATGAAATATGACATACCTGCTTGGATGGTTAAGGAGATATAATTTTCTGCTCTCCTGTATATGCCAGCTAGGGGGTGTAATATATCCGGCGACTTGTATCAAAGTGAGCCGTCTGAATATAGGCGCCATGTTTATGTAATTATGTCCTATTTGAAGGTATAAAATTATATGGAAAAGTGAGCGTTTAAATGTAAGTTTGTTTTTATGACTCCCTGGGATGTCTTTGAAGCTCCATGAGGGCTGGTTTATGGCTTTACGATCCCTTCTCCAGCAAGAGTCTCGCAGACATCGGGGCACCAGCTAGTGGGGTTTATAGCCATGACGCCCTCCCAATGAGTTTGCTGCCTGTGATCTCTGTCATCATCCAGACCACATGTCACTCAATAGAGAGGGAGGGGGGATATCAGAGGAATCTGATTTGGGAGAGAGAGATACAAGATGGAGGGGTTTGGAGCAAAATGGATGACCGCGTCCATCTCTGTGTGAATGATTGCTACTGTAACATCCACAAATCTCAGATCTTGTGCAGTGCCTTGGATCACGTCATACTGCAGATACTTTGGGGTTGGATACTGGAGTGCCTAGGCACAGAGGAAGCACATCACTGGTTTTAAAGAGGAAGTTCAGACAAACAGTAGCAGTAGGTCTATAAGCAATTACCCCAACATCCCCCCCCCCCCCCCCGATCTGCAGGGCCGTGCTTACCACAAGGCATTTGCCTAGGGTGCCATTTTTCAGGGGGGCAGCACCGCCCTCCGGAAGAAGGGACACGTGCACCATGGGGACCAGGTGGGATCTGAGAGAGGCTAAGGGCTGCTTGATGGTGTATGCAGAGCCTGACTCTTGTCCCCGGGGATGTCGGAGCTGTGAAGGTGAGTGTCTTATCTGGTGTTCCTGCCAGTCCCTCTGCTTTCCTATGGCACACTGACCACACTAGGCATATAAGAGCACAGCGTGGTCGATTCCTGCTCTCCTCCAATGATCAGACTTGTTCAGCGCGGAGTATACTGAGAGTACGGTAATGGGCGGGATCTGTGCGCGTTCAGCGCGGAGTATACTGAGAGTGCGGTAATGGGCGGGATCTGTGCGCGTTCAGCGCGGAGTATACTGAGAGTACAGTAATGGGCGGGATCTGTGCGCGTTCAGCGCGGAGTATACTGAGAGTACGGTAATGGGCGGGATCTGTGCGCGTTCAGCGCGGAGTATACTGAGAGTACGGTAATGGGCGGGATCTGTGCGCGTTCAGCGCGGAGTATACTGAGAGTACGGTAATGGGCGGGATCTGTGCGCATTCAGCGCGGAGTATACTGAGAGTACAGTAATGGGCGGGATCTGTGCACGTTCAGCGCGGAGTATACTGAGAGTACAGTAATGGGCGGGATCTGTGCACGTTCAGCGCGGAGTATACTGAGAGTACGGTAATGGGCGGGATCTGTGCGCGTTCAGCGCGGAGTATACTGAGAGTACAGTAATGGGCGGGATCTGTGCGCGTTCAGCGCGGAGTATACTGAGAGTACAGTAATGGGCGGGATCTGTGCGCGTTCAGCGATGTGTATACTGAGAGTACGGTAATGGGCGGGATCTGTGCGCGTTCAGCGCGGAGTATACTGAGAGTACAGTAATGGGCGG